>NW_022610065.1:0-28991 GCF_000309985.2 Brassica rapa
GTCGAGTCGGAAGACGGCCCAAAGGGACCTAAAACACGACTCGAGGCCCATCCTATGATTTTCCTATCCAAAGCTCGTAAACCACAGACTGGTTTACGCTTGGTCCACCAGGAAGGATAAATGTCAAGTTTCCGCGGATAAATACGGAAGTTTTGAAGGTAATTGTGAAGATCGGGAAAAATGGAATATCTCCATTTTTATGCTATGACGGCTTAAGGCAGAAGAGTAAAAGCGTAAACCGACCTTGGAGCTAGTATATAAGGAGTCCTAGGCGAGGAGCAAGAGGGGAGAGAACTTTTTAGATTTGGAATTCTCTGCACTTAGAAACTTTAGGCTTATTCTCGACAAGTTCGGTTTCTATGACTGGCACTCAATTACTAGACGAACTCGCCCAGGCAGTTCGATCTCTTGTCCAGCTCTATCAATTGAACTACGTTCGGCTTGATCCTCGAAAGGGGTACGTAGGCAGCCTTTAACAAGGTTCAGTCCGAAATCAATCTAAGCCTTTTAGATATCTTTTCGTCCTTTGTTATCGAGCTGCGACTCAACTAGGACTAGGGTATTTATGTTGCTAGAACTAGGTAACTCGCTGACGGCCCCTGCGGCCAAAGCCTTTGTATTCTCTTGTAATGATCGCAACGCGCTCTTACGCGACTCGAAATAAGATCTACTGTACTTGTTTTCTCTAAACTCGTTTGTTATCTTTTCATGATTTCCACATATATTCGATCACTTGTCGTTGGCTCTCGCAGAGATCCGGGACCTCTGGGAAATTAGGGGTTTTCCTAGTTTCCTTATTTTAAAACGGAAATCGACAGTGCGAATTTCGGTTCCCACATCCGCCAGCACACACAGGACGTCCGTGGCTGTCCGTGTGTATCAGTGTGTTTCCGTCAGCACACACATGACGTCTGTGGCTGTCCATCAGTACACATATCAGCACGATGTTCTTTGGACTCAGCACGCTGGCCCTTCCCGTGGACTGTTTGGCTGATTTTGGCCCACGTGGGCTGTCTGTTCAGTACACAAAGGACGTCTGTGGGTGTCCGCCAGCACACACAGGACGTCTGTGGCTGTCCATCAGTACACATATCAGCACGTTGGTCCTTGGACTCAGCACGCTGGCCCATCCCGGGGACTGTTTGGGTGATTTTAGCCCACGTGGGCTGTTTGTTCAGTACACACAGGTGGTCCCTGGGTGTCCGCCAGTACACAGAGTACGTCCGTGGCTGTTTGTGGCTGTCCGTTAGCACACATAGGACGTCCGTGGCTGTCCGTGTGGGTCTGTGTGTGTCCGTGTGTGTCCGGAAACACACACAGGACGTCTGTGGCTGTCCATCAGTACACATATCAGCACGCTGGTCCTTGGACTCAGCACGCTGGCCTTTCCCGTGGACTGTTCAGGTGATTTTGGCCCATGTGGGCTGTCTGTTCAGTACACACAGGACGTCTGTGGCTGTCCATCAGCACACACAAGACATCCATGGTTGTCTGTGTGTGTCAGTGTGTGTCTGTGTGTCTCCGTCAGCACACACAGGACGTCTATGGCTGTCCATCAGTAAACATATCAGCACGCTGGTCCTTGGACTCAGCACGCGGGCCATTCCCGTGGACTGTTCCGGTGATTTTGGCCCACGTGGGCTGTCTGTTCAGTACACACATGACATCCGTGGGTGTCCGTCAGCACACACAGGACGTCCGTGTGTGTCCGTCAGCACACACAGGTTGTCCGTGGCTGTCCGTGTGTGTCCGTCAGCACACACAGGACGTCTGTGGCTGTCCATCAGTACACATATCAGCACGTTGGTCCTTGGACTCAGCACACCCTTCCCGTGGACTGTTCGGGTGATTTTGGCCCATGTGGGCTGTCTGTTCAGTACACACAGGACGTCTGTGGCTGTCCGTCAGCACACACGGGACCTTCGTGTGTGTCTGTCAGCACACATAGGACGTCTGTGGCTGTCCATGTGTGTCCTTGTGTGCCCGTCATCACACACAGGACGTCCGTGGCTGTCCATCAGTACACATATAAGCACGTTGGTCCTTGAACTCAGCACGCTGGCCCATCCCGTGGACTGTTTGGATGATTTTGGCCCACGTGGGCTGTTTATTCAGTACACACAGGACGTCCGTGGGTGTCCGCCAGCACACATAGGACGTCTGTGGCTGTCTGTCAGCACACATAGGACGTCCGTGGCTGTCCGCGTGTGTCCGTGTGTTTCCGTCAGCACACACAGGACGTTCCTCGCTGTCCATCAGTACACATATCAGCATGCTGTTCTTTGGACTCAGCACACTGGCCCTTCCCGTGGACTCTTTGGGTGATTTTGGCCCACAAAGGATGTCTGTTCAGTACACACATGACGTCCGTGGGTGTCCGTCAGCACACACATGACGTTCGTGTGTGTCTGTCAGCACAGAAAGAACGTCCGTAGCTGTCCGTGTGTGTGTCCGTGTGTGTGTCCGTGTGTGTCCATCAGCACACACAGGACATCCGTGGCTGTTCATCAGTACACATATCAGCACATTGGTCCTTGGAATCAGCACGCTGGTAATCCCGTGGACTGTTTGGGTGATGTTGCCCCACGTGGGCTGTCTGTTCAGTACACACTAGACGTCCGTGGGTGTCCGCCAGCACACATAGGACGTCCGTGGGTGTCCGTCAGCACACACAGGACGTCCGTGTGTGTCCGTCAGCACACACAGGTAGTCCGTGGCTGTCCGTGTGTGTCCGTCAGCACACAATGGACGTCCGTCGCTGTCCATCAGTACACATATCAGCACGCTGGTCCTTAGACTCAGCACGCTGGCCCTTCCCGTGGACTGTTTGGGTGATTTTGGCCCACGTGGGCTGCCTGTTCAGTACACATAGAACGTCCGTGGGTGTCCGCCAGCACACGCAGGCCGTCTGTGGCTGTTCGTGTGTTTCCGTGTGTTTCCGTTCAGTACACACAAAACGTCTGTGGGTGTCCGCCAGCACACACAGGACGTCCGTGGCTGTTCGTGTGTTTCCGTGTGTTTCCGTCAACACACACAGGACGTTCCTGGCTGTCCATCAGTACATATATCAGCATGCTGTTCCTTGGACTCAGCACACTGGCCCTTCCCGTGGACTCTTTGGGTGATTTTGGTCCACGTGGGATGTCTGTTCAGTACACACAGGACGTCCATGGGTGTCCGTCAGCACACACATGACGTTCGTGTGTGTCCGTCAGCACATAAAGGACGTCAGTAGCTGTCCGTGTGTGTGTCCGTGTGTTTCCGTCAGCAAACACAGGACATACGTGGCTGTCCATCAGTACACATATCAGCACGTTAGTCCTTGGAATCAGCACGCTGGGCCATCCCGTGGACTGTTTGGGTGATTTTGGCCCACGTGGGCTGTCTGTTCAGTACACACAGGACGTCCGTGGGTGTCCGCAAGCACACACAGGACGTCCGTGGGTGTCCGTCAGCACACACAGGACGTCCGTGTGTGTCCGTCAGCACACACAGGTCGTTCGTGGCTGTCCATCAGTAGACATATCAGCATGCTGGTCCTTGGACTCAGCACGCTGGCCCTTCCCGTGGACTGTTTGGGTGATTTTGGCCCACGTGGGCTGTCTGTTCAGTACACACAGAACGTCTGTGGGTGTCCGCCAGCACACAGAGGACGTCTGTGGCTGTTCGTGTGTGTCCGTGTGTGTCCGTCTGTGTCCGTCAGCACACACAGGATGTCCGTGGCTGTCCATCAGTACACATATCACCACGTTGGTCCTTGGACTCAGCAAGTTGGTCCTTGGACTCAGCACGCTGGCCCTTCCTGTGGAATGTTTGGGTGAATTTGGCCCACGTGGGCTGTCTGTTCAGTACACACAGGACATCCGTGGGTGTCCGTCAGCACACACAGGACATTCGTGTGTGTTGGTCAGCACACATAGGACGTCCGTGGCTGTCCGTGTGTGTCCGTGTCTGTCCGTCAGCACACAGGACGTCCGTGGCTGTCCATCTGTACACATATCAGCACGTTGGTCCTTGGACTCAGCACGCTGGCCCATCCGGGGACTGTTTGAGTGATTTTAGCCACGTGGGCTGTTTGTTCAGTACTCACAGGACATCCCTGGGTGTCCGCCAGCACACACAGTACGTCCGTGGCTGTTCATGGCTGTCCGTTACCACACATAGGACGTCCGTGGCTATCCGTGTCGGTTTGTGTTTGTTTGTGTGTGTCCGTCAACACACACAGGACGTCCGTGGCTGTCCATCAGTACACATATCAGCACGTTGGTCCTTGAACTCAGCACGCTGGCCCATCCCGTGGACTGTTTGGATGATTTTGGCCCACGTGGGCTGTTTATTCAGTACACACAGGACGTCCGTGGGTGTCCGCCAGCACACATAGGACGTCTGTGGCTGTCTGTCAGCACACATAGGACGTCCGTGGCTGTCCGCGTGTGTCCGTGTGTTTCCGTCAGCACACACAGGACGTTCCTGGCTGTCCATCAGTACACATATCAGCATGCTGTTCTTTGGACTCAGCACACTGGCCCTTCCCGTGGACTCTTTGGGTGATTTTGGCCCACAAAGGATGTCTGTTCAGTACACACATGACGTCCGTGGGTGTCCGTCAGCACACACATGACGTTCGTGTGTCTTTGTCAGCACAGAAAGAACATCCGTAGCTGTCCGTGTGTGTGTCTGTGTGTGTCCGTCAGCACACACAGGACATCCGTGGCTGTTCATCAGTACACATATCAGCACGTTGGTCCTTGGAATCAGCACGCTGGGTAATCCCGTGGACTGTTTGGGTGATGTTGCCCCATGTGGGCTGTCTGTTCAGTACACACTAGACGTCCGTGGGTGTCCGCCAGCACACATAGGACGTCCGTGGGTGTCCGTCAGCACACACAGGACGTCCGTGTGTGTCCGTCAGCACACACAGGTAGTCCGTGGCTGTTCGTGTGTGTCCGTCAGCACACAATGGACGTCCATCGCTCTCCATCAGTACACATATCAGCACGCTGGGCCTTAGGCTCAGCACGCTGGCCCTTCCCGTGGACTGTTCGGGTGATTTTGGCCCACGTGGGCTGTCTGTTCAGTACACACAGAACGTCCGTGGGTGGCCGCCAGCACACACAGGACGTCTGTGGCTGTTCGTGTGTTTCCGTGTGTTTCTGTTCAGTACACACAGAACGTCCGTGGGTGTCCGCCAGCACACACATGCCGTCCGTGGCTGTTCGTGTGTTTCCGTGTGTTTCCGTCAACACACACAGGTCGTTCCTGGCTATCCATCAGTACACATATCAGCATGCTGTTCCTTGGACTCAGCACACTGGCCCTTCCCGTGGACTCTTTGGGTGATTTTGGTCCACGTGGGATGTCTGTTCAGTACACACAGGACGTCAATGGGTGTCCGTCAGCACACACATGACGTTCGTGTGTGTCCGTCAGCACATAAAGGACGTCAGTAGCTGTCCGTGTGTGTGTCCGTGTGTTTCCGTCAGCAAACACAGGACATACGTGGCTGTCCATCAGTACACATATCAGCACGTTAGTCCTTGGAATCAGCACGCTGGGCCATCCCGTGGACTGTTTGGGTGATTTTGGCCCACGTGGGCTGTCTGTTTAGTACACACAGGACGTCCGTGGGTGTCCGCAAGCACACACAGGACGTCCGTGGGTGTCCGTCAGCACACACAGGACGTCTGTGTGTGTCCGTCAGCACACACAGGTCGTCCGTGGCTGTCCATCAGTAGACATATCAGCATGCAGGTCCTTGGACTCAGCACGGTGGCCCTTCCCGTGGACTGTTTGGGTGATTTTGGCCCACGTGGGCTGTCTGTTCAGTACACACAGAACGTCTGTGGGTGTCCGCCAGCACACACAGGACGTATGTGGCTGTTCGTGTGTGTTCGTGTGTGTCCGTCTGTGTCCGTCAGCACACACAGGATGTCCGTGGCTGTCCATCAGTACACATATCACCACGTTGGTCCTTGGACTCAGCAAGTTGGTCCTTGGACTCAGCACGCTGGCCCTTCCTGTGGAATGTTTGGGTGATTTTGGCCCACGTGGGCTGTCTGTTCAGTACACACAGGACATCTGTGGGTGTCCGTCAGCACACACAGGACGTTCGTGTGTGTTGGTCAGCACACATAGGACGTCCGTGGCTGTCCGTGTGTGTCCGTGTCTGTCCGTCAGCACACAGGACGTCCGTGGCTGTCCATCAGTACACATATCAGCACGTTGGTCCTTGGACTCAGCACGCTGGCCCATCCGGGGACTGTTTAGCCACGTGGGCTGTTTGTTCAGTACTCACAGGACGTCCCTGGGTGTCCGCCAGCACACACAGTACGTCCGTGGCTGTTCATGGCTGTCCGTTAGCACACATAGGACATTCGTGGCTATCCGTGTGGGTTTGTGTGTGTCTGTGTGTGTCCGTCAACACACACAGGACGTCCGTTGCTGTCCATCAGTACACATATCAGCACGCTGGCCTTTCCCGTGGACTGTTCAGGTGATTTTGGCCCATGTGGGCTGTCTGTTCAGTACACACAGGACGTCTGTGGCTGTCCATCAGCACACACAAGACATCCATGGTTGTCCGTGTGTGTCAGTGTGTGTCCGTGTGTCTCCGTCAGCACACACAGGACGTCTATGGCTGTCCATCAGTAAACATATCAGCACGCTGGTCTTTGGACTCAGCACGCTGGCCCTTCCTGTGGACTGTTCGGGTGATTTTGGCCCACGTGGGCTGTCTGTTCAGTACACACAGGACATCCGTGGGTGTCCGTCAGCACACACAGGACGTCCGTGTGTGTTCGTCAGCACACACAGGTCGTCCGTGGCTGTCCGTGTGTGTCCGTCAGCACACACAGGACGTCTGTGGCTGTCCATCAGTACACATATCAGCACGTTGGTCCTTGGACTCAGCAAGCTGACCCTTCCCGTGGACTGTTCGGGTGATTTTGGCCCATGTGGGCTGTCTGTTCAGTACACACAGGACGTCCGTGGCTGTCCGTCAGCACACACGGGACCTTCGTGTGTGTCTGTCAGCACACATAGGACGTCTGTGGCTGTCCGTGTGTGTCCTTGTGTTTCCGTCAGCACACACAGGACGTCTGTGGCTGTCCATCAGTACACATATCAGCACGTTGGTCCTTGAACTCAGCACGCTGGCCCATCCCGTGGACTGTTTAGATGATTTTGGCCCACGTGGGCTGTTTATTCAGTACACACAGGACGTCTGTGGCTGTCTGTCAGCACACATAGGACGTCCGTGGCTGTCCGTGTGTGTCCGTTTGTTTCCGTCAGCACACATAGGACGTTCCTGGCTGTCCATCAGTACACATATCAGCATGCTGTTCTTTGGACTCAGCACACTGGCCCTTCCCGTGGACTCTTCGGGTGATTTTGGCCCACAAGGGATGTCTGTTCAGTAAACACATGACGTCCGTGGGTGTCCGTCAGCACACACATGACGTTCGTGTGTGTCTGTCAGCACATAAAGAACGTCCGTAGCTGTTCGTGTGTGTGTCCGTGTGTGTCCGTCAGCACACACAGGACATCCGTGGCTGTTCATCAGTACACATATCAGCACGTTGGTCCTTGGAATCAGCACGCTGGGTAATCCCGTGGACTGTTTGGGTGATGTTGCCCCACGTGGGCTGTCTGTTCAGTACACACTGGACGTCCGTGGGTGTCCGCCAGCACACATAGGACGTCCGTGGGTGTTCGTCAGCACACACAGGACGTCCGTGTGTGTCCGTCAGCACACACAGGTAGTCCGTGGCTGTCCGTGTGTGTCCGTCAGCACACACAGGACGTCCGTCGCTGTCCATCAGTACACATATCAGCACGCGGGTCCTTAGACTCAGCACGCTGGCCCTTCCCGTGGACTGTTCGGGTGATTTTGGCCCACGTGGGCTGTCTGTTCAGTACACACAGAAAGCGACAGAGAGTTGTTATAACATGGGAGGATGAAGATAAGTTCCGAGTTGATTATCCAGAACTCTTCTCAGATACCCCAGTAGTCCAGTAAAGGGTACACTTGTATTTTGAGAATTCGGGGACGAATTCTTTTAAGGGGGGAAGAGTGTAATAACCCTCATGAGCCAATAAATTTTTGGTCGAGAAAAATCCCGCTCGACCAGTTTTTAGTTGGTTTAACAAGGATTAATAAAAATAAAAATCGACCCGGTAGATTAATTTCTCGAAGGGACTGTCTTGTGGTTGAAAGACCTTCACTTGATAGTTTGGTCGAGTCTTAAATATTTTGGTCGAATTTTTATTAAACTGGAAGAGATTTTCCGAGAACAAGACGAGAGCCAAAGACAAGGAATATTTGGTTGAAAAATTAATGGAAATTATCAACCAACTGCTACAAGTAATTTTGGACCAGACTCATGTCTTCCACCAGCCTGCTTGCTCAGTCTTTAATCACATGACTTGCACCTGCCTGCTTGCCTAGCTTCTTCAGTAACTGGCACATGACAATCACAAGCTGCTTGCTTGCCTTGTTTCTTAGATTGTCATGTGAGAAGCACATGAAAGGGCTGGAGTTTCTTCAGGTTAAGGAAAGGACAGCAGCTTGTGCTGAGAGTGCTGAAGCAGCTGGTCAGCTGTCCCCACTCAGCTTAGCTTTGTCCTGAGTGAAACCCTCACCTGAAGCAAGCTCACCTCATATTTAACCCCTCTCCAGCTGCTTCCCACGTTCTGAAACCTACAGAAAAACCTAGAGAATTTCAGAGAGAAAGAGAGAAAGAAGAACAGAAAAATCAGTGAGAAAATTAGGAAAATAAATCAAGAAAAAATTCTTGGTGATCTAATCTTCAACCCTAGACCAGTCTGTTGCTTTGAGAAAGATCAGAAGGTGAGATTGTTGATTAAAAACCTAGACCTAGTTTAGTTAAGATCATGATCAGGCCTTGATCTTTCTCTTTGATCAGTCCAGCCACAAGCTTACCTTGGAGAAGAGGATCAGCTGAGGCCATCTAATCCTTTGGTTCATCTTGGTAAGCTTTGGTCTCTTACCTCAGTAATGTCTTGATCAGAGCTAGTTGATGTTTACATAAGAACTTGGTCGGATCAGTTCTCTAAGTGGTGATATAGTTCAGATTTTGATTAATTTCGGTTTGAATTAACCTCTTAGAATCACCTGCTATGATGTTTTGATCTGGCCTTGAGTAAACCGATTTGAACTCAGTCTGATCTTGGCCTGAACTTTGGTAGACTGACTAGAACCGAACTGATCTTGTGATCATACCACTCTGTTTCAGGTCAGAGGTAGAGTAAAGCTTGAAGTATCCAGTCCTGTCCATTCAGTCTCTTGGTCCATTCAGCCTTGTTCAAGTGGAACTCAAGTCTTGTCCAAGCCAGTTTCAAGACTAATCTTTAGGTGAGTCTAGATAGATGTTGAGATTGATTGAGTTAGTAAAGTCTCTCAAGTTTATAAGAATGGTGTTATGTTTACTTATTGTGAACTATACATAAGAGTAATCAAAAGGTTAGAGTGAGGTTAATCATAATCTTAGTACTTGTTGTCAAGTACTAATCTTAATTATGAAATAATCATGGTTTTGATTATGGATTAATCTTGGTTTAATTGAGAATTAATCTGAGATTAATTAAAGAGTAATCATGATTAATTAAGTACTAATCTTAGATTAATTAAAGATTAATATGAGATTAATTAAGGATTAATCTAGAATTAATTAAGAGTTAATTATGATTAATTAAGGATTAATTATGAATTAATTTCGGAATGATTATGGAAGTAAAATCATGTGAAGTCTTGTTATATTCACTATCCCTAAAGCCCCCGCATTACCGTGACTTGGTCCTGCGAACGGGACAAGGTCATGAAGACACGATGATGGGGTAGCTCCCTGGAGACCGTGTACTGCATGACGATGCAGTGTCGGATTGTTCATACCGGACATTCGACAATGATGGTGATGCTAACTCACTAGTCTCGGTTAGCCTTAGTGGTTTCTGGGGTCTAGTATATATTGTATTATATGAGTATGGTAACGGGCGGGTGTTGTGGAAGTGATGTTTAAAATAAGTATTCACAATGAGGATCGATTTTAAAGTATAGTACTAGTACTTGCATGATCATGTATATGCATTTGATAACTGTTTTGTTTATTATTGATTGTGTTGTGATTCTAGATTCACTGAGTAAATTAGTTGCTCATGACTCATTTGTGTGTGCAGGTAACCCTTAGGCGGGAGACACTTTACTTTTTGGACGGAAGGATTTGCCAACCAGCGGTAGTATTTTGTTGTCCTTGCAACGTACCTTTTGATGTATATTTACTTAAAACGTTGTTGGGCAATAGGCCATAGGATAAAACTATAACACTTTGTAAGATGTTTAAAGTAAATAAATAATGTATAAAAGATGTTTATAAATTACGAGTTCTCATATGATATTAGTCCTTGTCCGGGACGAACTAACTATCGAATATTGCTTTATCGGGTTGAAAAGCCTAGAGTAATATTCGATAGGAGCGTCTGTGTTCTTTGGTTGTTGGTCTAAGGCGATCGGATTTATTTCGAGAACCTCGGGTCGACCATCAGGGAACATCGACCGTGTCATTTCCGGTTATTTATAATCGGGGATGTCACATCCGTGGCTGTTCGTGTGTGTCCGTGTGTTTCCGTCAACACACACAGGATGTTCCTGGCTGTCCATCAGTACACATATCAGCACGCTGTTCCTTGGACTCAGCACACTGGCCCTTCCCGTGGACTCTTTGGGTGATTTTGGTCCACGTGGGATGTCTGTTCAGTACACACAGGACGTCCGTGGGTGTCCGTCAGCACACACATGACGTTCGTGTGTGTCCGTCAGCACATAAAGGACGTCCGTAGCTGTCCGTGTGTGTGTCCGTGTGTTTCCGTCAGCACACACAGGACATACGTGGCTGTCCATCAGTACACATATCAGCACGTTGGTCCTTGGAATCAGCACGCTGGGCCATCCTGTGGACTGTTTGGGTGATTTTGGCCCATGTGGACTGTCTGTTCAGTACACACAGGACGTCCGTGGGTGTCCGCAAGCACACACAGGACGTCCGTGGGTGTCCGTCAGCACACACATGACGTCCGTGTGTGTCCGTCAGCACACACAGGTCGTCCGTGGCTGTCTGTGTGTGTCCGTGTGTGTCCGTGTGTGTCCATCAGCACACACATGACGTCCGTGGCTGTCCATCCGTACACATATCAGCACGTTGGTCCTTGGACTCAGCACGCTGACCCTTCCCATGGACTGTTCAGGTGATTTTGGCCCATGTGGGCTGTCTGTTCAGTACACACAGGACGTTTGTGGCCGTCCATCAGCACACACAAGACATCCATGGCTGTCCGTGTGTGTCAGTGTGTGTCCGTGTGTCTCCGTCAGCACACACAGGACGTCTGTG
This sequence comes from Brassica rapa, assembly GCF_000309985.2. Classification (NCBI taxonomy): domain Eukaryota; kingdom Viridiplantae; phylum Streptophyta; class Magnoliopsida; order Brassicales; family Brassicaceae; genus Brassica; species Brassica rapa. The sequence goes on from NW_022610065.1 coordinate 11,403, forward strand.
GCTGTCCATCAGTACACATATCAGCACGCTGGTCGTTGGACTCAGCACGCTGGCCATTCCCGTGGACTGTTCAGGTGATTTTGGCCCATGTGGGCTGTCTGTTCAGTACACACAGGACGTCTGTGGCTGTCCATCAGCACACACAAGACATCCATTGCTGTCCGTGTGTGTCAGTGGGTGTCCGTGTGTCTCCGTCAGCACACATAGGACGTCTGTGGCTGTCCATCAGTACACATATCAGCACGCTGGTCCTTGGACTCAGCACGCTGGCCCTTCCCGTGGACTGTTCGGGTGATTTTGGCCCACGTGGGCTGTCTGTTCAGTACACACAGGACATCCGTGGGTGTCCGTTGTGGGAACCGAAATTCACACTGTCGATTTCCGTTTAAATAAGGAAACTAGGAAAACCCTAATTTCCCAGAGGACCCGGATATCAATTAATTACCACACGTCAAGCAATCAGAACACGAGAACAACAACGATAAAAATAAGAAATCGAAAAGAGAGCAAAGTAGATCTTATTCCGAATCTGCGTATGAGCGTTTACAACAAGGTATAAGCCTGGGCTCGAGAGCTGTCGGCTGTTGGGGTCAAAATCGGTCACGACGGAATCAATGCCTGAAAGTCCGTAAAAGTCAGCATAATCGTTTTTACGAAAAGTAATCTTCGTAAAAGATATCTTTACGAACAGCCTTGCAGTAAAATATTGTCCAAATCTCAATCGAACAACTAAATACCGATTGTCCGAAGGAAACGGACATGTATCCAAATCGGCCGCGGACAAGCTCGAGTATGGAAATCAGACCGCGGACAAGCCAAGCTCGATCGATACGCGGCGACCAAGCATGCACACAGCTCGGTCGCTACGTAGCGACCGAGTGTTCGTCTCGCTACGTAGCGACCGAGCATCCGTCTCGCTCGGTCGCTACGTAGCGACCGAGCGATCGTCCCGCTCGGTCGCTACGTAGCGACCGAGCTCGAGCCAAAGCTCGGTCGCTACGTAGCGACCGAGCTCGAGCCAAAGCTCGGTCGCTACGTAGCGACCGAGCTCGAGCCAAAGCTCGGTCGCTACGTAGCGACCGAGCGATCGTCCCGCTCGGTCGCTACGCAGCGACCGAGCTCGAGCCATAGCTCGGTCGCTACGTAGCGACCAAGCGATCGTCCCGCTCGGTCGCTACGTAGCGACCGAGCTCGAGCCAAAGCTCGGTCGCTACGTAGCGACCGAGCGATCGTCCCGCTCGGTCGCTACGTAACGACCGAGCTCGAGCCATAGCTCGGTCGCTACGTAGCGACCGAGCTCGAGCCAAAGCTCGGTCGCTACGTAGCGACTGAGCGATCGTCCCGCTCGGTCGCTACGAAGCGACCGGGCTCGAGCCAAAGTTCGGTCGCTGTGTAGCGATTGAACCTTTCCGAACGTCAATACGACACCAGTTCTTGCATTCTCGTCAAAACCTTCGAATGCTATCTCCCGAAGACCGTAGCAAGCTCAGTCCATGTTTCCCGCCATTCTAATTCATCGATCAAACTTCGCGGATTAGAAACCGCGGAAAACTCGTAGTAAACGTGTCGAGTCGGAAGACGGCCCAAAGGGACCTAAAACACGACTCGAGGCCCATCCTACGATTTTTCCTAACCAAAAGCCCGTGAACCACAGCATGGTTCACGCTTGGCCCACGAGGAAGGATAAATGTCAAGTTTCCGCGGATAAATACGGAAGTTTTGAAGATAATTGTGAAGATCGGGAAAAATGGAATATCTCCATTTTTATGCTATGACGGCTTAAGGGCAGAAGAGTAAAAGCGTAAACCGACCTTGGAGCTAGTATATAAGGAGTCCTAAGCGAGGAGCAAGAAAAAAGAACGGGGGCAGAGCAAACTTAGCACTTAGAGCGATTTAGGCAACTTTCCGTTTTTGTTATTTCGAGCTGCGACTCAATTAGGTTTAGCCGTCTTGGGGTTGCTAGAACTAGGAATCTCGCCGACAGCTCTCGAGCCCAGGCTTATACCTTGTTGTAACGCTCATACGCAGATTCGGAATAAGATCTACTTTGCTCTCTTTTCGATTTCTTATTTTTATCGTTGTTATTCTCGTGTTCTGATTGCTTGACGTGTGGTAATTAACAGATATCCGGGTCCTCTGGGAAACTAGGGTTTCTTAGTTTCCTTATTTAAACGGAAATCGACAGTGTGAATTTCGGTTCCCACAGTTTGGCGCTAGAAGGAGGGGGACCTTACGGATCAATCTAACCCGCAAAATCCACACACAGTCAGACATGTCAACCAACGACGCGGATAACGTGCAAACTCCCCTTAACGGAGGCAGCGGCACCGATCTCCACACTCCGGTAGCAGACGTATCTGCGGGCAACGCGCAAGCCAATGCCGCGACTCTCGAGGAGTTTAAAAAGATGTTCGCCATCTATGAGAAAAGGTCGGAAGAACAGGATAAGCTCGTGAATACCTTGACCAAACAGGTTGAAACCTTAACAGCAAGGACTCGAGCAATCCATCCCCGCGGAACCACTAAAGTTCGCGGGAAAAGACTCGACTTCGCAACACCACTCGATAGGCCTTGAACCGCGCGGTAACGACCAAACTGTGGAAGTACGGATAAAACTGGGGGTAGATCGGCCTTGGTCCGACCATTCGCTACGTATTGAGTGACCAAGCCAATCAGTCGGTCGCTACGTATTGAGCGACCAAGACACTCCGTCGGTCACTACGTATTGAGTGACGAAGACTCTCAGTCGGTCGCTACGTATTGAGCGACCAAGACACTCCGTCGGTCACTACGTATTGAGTGACGAAGACTCTCAGTCGGTCGCTACGTATTGAGCGACCAAGACATTCCGTCGGTCGCTACATATTGAGTGGCAAGACATTCGGTCGGTCGCTACGTATTGAGTGACCTAGCCACTCGATCGATCGCTACGTATTGAGCGACCAAGGCACTTCGTCGGTCACTACGTATTGAGTGACGAAGACTCTCAGTCGGTCGCTACGTATTGAGCGACCAAGACACTCGGTCGGTCGCTACGTATTGAGTGCCTAGCCACTCGATCGGTCGCTACGTATTGAGCGACCAAGGCACTTCATCGGTCACTACGTATTGAGCGACCAAGACATTCGGTCGGTCGCTACGTATTGAGTGACCTAGCCACTCGATCGGTCGCTACGTATTGAGCGACCAAGGCACTTCGTCGGTCACTACGTATTGAGCGACCAAGACATTCGGTCGGTCGCTACGTATTGAGTGACCTAGCCACTCGATCGGTCGCTACGTATTGAGCGACCAAGGCACTTCGTCGGTCACTACGTATTGAGCGACCAAGACATTCGGTCGGTCGCTACGTATTGAGTGACCTAGCCACTCGATCGGTCGCTACGTATTGAGCGACCAAGGCACTTCGTCGGTCACTACGTATTGAGTGACGAAGACTCTCAGTCGGTCGCTACGTATTGAGCGACCAAGACACTCGGTCGGTCACTACGTATTAAGTGACGAAGACTCTCAGTCGGTCGCTACGTATTGAGCGACCAAGACACTCCGTCGGTCGCTACGTATTGAGTGACAAGACATTCGGTCGGTCGCTACGTATTGAGTAACCTATCCACTCGATCGGTCGCTACGTATTGAGCGACCAAGGCACTTCGTCGGTCACTACGTATTGAGTGACGAAGACTCTCAGTCGGTCGCTACGTATTGAGCGACCAAGACACTCGGTCGGTCGCTACGTATTGAGTGACCTAGCCACTCGATCGGTCGCTACGTATTGAGCGACCAAGGCACTTCGTCGGTCACTACGTATTGAGCGACCAAGACATTCGGTCGGTCGCTACGTATTGAGTGACCTAGCCACTCGATCGGTCGCTACGTATTGAGCGACCAAGGCACTTCGTCGGTCACTACGTATTGAGCGACCAAGACATTCGGTCGGTCGCTACGTATTGAGTGACCTAGCCACTCGATCGATCGCTACGTATTGAGCGACCAAGGCACTTCGTCGGTCACTACGTATTGAGTGACGAAGACTCTCAGTCGGTCGCTACGTATTGAGCGACCAAGACATTCGGTCGGTCGCTACGTATTGAGTGACCTAGCCACTCGATCGGTCGCTACGTATTGAGCGACCAAGGCACTTCGTCGGTCACTACGTATTGAGCGACCAAGACATTCGGTCGGTCGCTACGTATTGAGTGACCTAGCCACTCGATCGGTCGCTACGTATTGAGCGACTTAGGCACTTCGTCGGTCACTACGTATTGAGTGACGAAGACTCTCAGTCGGTCGCTACGTATTGAGCGACCAAGACACTCGGTCGGTCACTCACTACGTATTGAGCGACCAAGACACTCAGTCGGTCGCTACGTATTGAGCGACCAAGACACTCCGTCGGTCGCTACGTATTGAGTGACAAGACACTCAGTCGGTCGCTACGTATTGAGCGACCAATACACTCCGTCGGTCACTACGTATTGAGTGACGAAGACTCTCAGTCGGTCGCTACGTATTGAGCGACCAAGACACTCCGTCGGTCACTACGTATTGAGCGACGAAGACTCTCAGTCGGTCGCTACGTATTGAGCGACCAAGACACTCCGTCGGTCGCTACGTATTGAGTGACAAGACGTTCGGTCGGTCGCTACGTATTGAGTGACCTAGCCACTCGATCGGTCGCTACGTATTGAGCGACCAAGGCACTTCGTCGGTCACTACGTATTGAGTGACGAAGACTCTCAGTCTGTCGCTACGTATTGAGCGACCAAGCCACTCGGTCGGTCACTACGTATCGAGCGACCTAGCCACTCGGTCGGTCGCTACGTAGTGACCAACCTGCGAACGAGTCGATCGCTATTATTTTTTCGGAAAAACTTTCGTAAAACTAAAATAAGCAACATTTGACAACCTTCAAAATTCTAACAACAATCGTAGAAAAAGAATCTCTGATAAGGGAAGCGATGGAGCAAAATCCGAGAATCAGAATTCGCCCATCCGCCTCTCTCCACGATCTCCCAATCCTTCCTCTCACAACTCGATTTTTTCGACGATATGCTCATTCATTTTCGTAAATCCAATGATATTAAGATCGAAACATGGATCACGAAAATCGAGAAAATTGGTAGCTGCCTAAACGCGGCCAGGAAAGCATAGATATCCAGGAAGAATCAATATTCTTGCTATTCGAAATGAGCAGACACAAAAAGAGTAAGGGCAAATGAGCAAGCAAAACAGAGAAGAGGCTAACCCAGATCTACGAGAGAACTAAGGTATTCCCGACTTGAAATCAGGCTTGGAATTTCGTAGAAAATTACTAAGAAATAGAAACGCCTAAGAGACTGCCGTAGAACTTTAGGGAACTTAAAACCTAGGTGGATAGTCTAGCGAAATAAGTCTTAGGCGATTTTTCCTGTCTCGGTATATTGTTCCATAATTGTTCATCCAGATCTTGCAAACCGATCTAAACTCTCCGAAAGTCGAGAAACGATCGCCACGCATATCATGCTCGCTTCCTAAAGAGAGAAAAAGTTAGAGACATGAACGTCGTCTTAAAACCGATTCGTTTCTGGCAATTTTCTCGGAACCGACATATCCCAAGTCGTCAACGTGGAAACAACCAAATCACAGTCCAAGCGTCGTCTATAAATCGCCCCGAATTATCGATCATTCCAAACATCAGAAGAGGAAACGTACACAACCCTTCAAAGTATCGGTTCAACCGTTTTCTTTCGTAAAAAAAAAAAAAAAAAAAGGGGGAGTAGGTACGTATACTATACTCGTATACTCCAAACTTCAAAAAACTTCTGCAAATCGTCAAGAATAGGCAAACGACAATCTTAATATTCGTCTAAACGCTAGCAACATATCCAGACGATCATGAACATAATCTCAAAAACTATACATCATTTCTTGTCGCAATCATGCGTACAGAAAACTTGTACCAATATCAAACTGAAACTCGACGATTAGCCAAAGTATTGAAGCCTTTTCCGGCTTCAGAAAGCCAGTTTCGTTTTAAAAAATTTCTACGAGAAATCTTCAATCACCAAAGCATTTCTTTCAGTTTCCGTTGTACCAAGTAAGTCACGGAAAAGCATCGAAAACATTTGGGACAAAGAAAACTCGAGAATATATGTAGCATCGTGCACATTAAAAGGAGCACTTTCCTCCCGATGGTTAGCTAGATCCACCTCTGGTTGACCAATTCGTTCAAGAAACGAATGTGTCATGAGAATCTTCTCGAAAAACCTATGAGAAACGTTCCGCGACTAGATCGTATTGAAATAAACTTCGGTAATACTCCATGGTAACTCCAAGCAACTTTCACCTAAGATCAAAATCACAGCGGGAACGTTTCTCGTAGAACCCGCAGAAACAATGCTACTTTGACATATGTTTACATATCACTGATTTACGACCTTCGTAAAATCGGTTATATGATATGATAAATTATCGTATAGCCCACAGTCGGAAATCATATGATAAATTCTTCGTAACGAAACTAAGTCCTAACAACCAAACGGTTAACGGAAAATCTAAACTTTTCGAAAATTGACCAAGTTCAATACGCTCCACAATTCACTTTAAGCCCGCAACGTTTTAACCATAATACGCGGCATGTAAGGAAAAATTCGTAACAAAGCTTCTAGAGCTATACGAAACATCCTAAAAAATGCACGAAATACATCTCGGAAGGCCAACTCTTCACAAAGCACCATGAAGGAAAACGCTTGTTCCCATGGACAAATTTACACGACACCTCAGTCATAATTCCTCGATCGCAAACAAAACTATTAGCATCCGAGCAGGAACAACAATTTTTGGCTGCGAACATTCTTAGTCAAACCAGAATGTTTCTCAAACACAGGGCTAATACTAAACCCTCGCAACATCGCGAAATATCTTCAAAGCCCGCGAACATTTCAAGCACGAAACGTGGCATACGAAAGAATAACAAATCTTCAGCATCGCGAGACGTCGCAGACGCCTGAAGATTAGTTCTTCGACGAAATTTCCTTCCTCGATAAAAACACCTTCATGGAAGACCAGACAGTCATACGCACTAACATCTTCTCAAAACATATTCTTCGCGAAGACTCAAAATAGTAATTTTTACCATTAAGTTTGTTGCTGATCACAACAAACTCTTAACGTCCTAAACAGACTTAGCCATCTCGTAGAAGATGACTCTCTTACATCCGACACAAGGATAATAGCGCTATAAAAGAAATCCGAAATTTTGGTCCAGCACTTCCGGTCTCCGGAGAGATGCTCGATTCCAACCATACAAGTCGTATAAGCCGAGAACCTATCGCGGACTTTAAATCGGTATGGAATCAGGATGAAACTGAAACGGGATACGTAAGTCGAATTAGTCATCGCACCCTCTAAAACCAGGAGTAAACCTAGGTCTTGCCCTAAACCCAGCGCACTGGTCTCTAACATCTCTAGGCATAGTATCAAACACCCTGATACGAGATCCCAAAATTTGTCTCTTTGCCAATATTCGAGAATCTTCAGAAATCCCCAAGTTTACACACTGCGGAAAACTCTCGAAACAGATTACGGATATAGCAATTCACACAGAGTTAGATTACGAGATGACAACTCGTAGTTTCCCTCTACACCCATACAAAATGCCATCGGCAGCAACACGCCTTATAACCGCTACATAAAAACTAGACCATAAAGGTCTCACTGGAAAACTAGTCATAAGAACCTTAACTCCAAGACGAACTACGAAAGGCTTGATCCCTTCAACAAGGGTACGTAGGCAGCCGTCATAAGGCGCAGCCCCAATCTTATCGCGTTCTACTTTTAGAAGAGCGAGAAGAACTTACCACAGACCTTTTCCACCATTAATTCCGCCTAACTCACCTTACTTGCCTAACTTGCTAGGCCACTCGCTAGAACCTCACGCTGAAGCTCATGGTTCTAACGAGCTGGGGGGCTAACTGTTGGGGTCAAAATCGGTCACGACGGAATCAATGCCTGAAAGTCCGTAAAAGTCAGCATAAACGTTTTTACGAAAAGTAATCTTCGTAAAGATATCTTTACGAACAGCCTTGCAGTAAAATATTGTCCAAATCTCAATCGAACAACTAAATACCGATTGTCCGAAGGAAACGGACATGTATCCAAATCGGCCGCGGACAAGCTCGAGTATGGAAATCAGACCGCGGACAAGCCAAGCTCGATCGATACGCGGCGACCAAGCATGCACACAGCTCGGTCGCTACGTAGCGACCGAGCTCGAGCCAAGCTCGGTCGCTACGTAGCGACCGAGCTCGAGCCAAGCTCGGTCGCTACGTAGCGACCGAGCGATCGTCCCGCTCGGTCGCTACGTAGCGACCGAGCTCGAGCCATAGCTCGGTCGCTACGTAGCGACCGAGCGATCGTCCCGCTCGGTCGCTACGTAGCGACCGAGCTCGAGCCAAAGCTCGGTCGCTACGTAGCGACCGAGCTCGAGCCAAAGCTCGGTCGCTACGTAGCGACCGAGCTCGAGCCAAAGCTCGGTCGCTACGTAGCGACCGAGCGATCGTCCCGCTCGGTCGCTACGTAGCGACCGAGCTCGAGCCAAAGCTCGGTCGCTACGTAGCGACCGAGCGATCGTCCCGCTCGGTCGCTACGTAACGACCGAGCTCGAGCCATAGCTCGGTCGCTACGTAGCGACCGAGCTCGAGCCAAAGCTCGGTCGCTACGTAGCGACCGAGCGATCGTCCCGCTCGGTCGCTACGTAGCGACCGAGCTCGAGCCAAAGCTCGGTCGCTACGTAGCGACCGAGCGATCGTCCCGCTCGGTCGCTACGAAGCGACCGGGCTCGAGCCAAAGTTCGGTCGCTGTGTAGCGATTGAACCTTTCCGAACGTCAATACGACACCAGTTCTTGCATTCTTGTCAAAACCTTCGAACGCTATCTCCCGAAGACCGTAGCAAGCTCAGTCCATGTTTCCCGCCATTCTAATTCATCGATCAAACTTCGCGGATTAGAAACCGCGGAAAACTCGTAGTAAACGTGTCGAGTCGGAAGACGGCCCAAAGGGACCTAAAACACGACTCGAGGCCCATCCTACGATTTTTCCTAACCAAAAGCCCGTGAACCACAGCATGGTTCACGCTTGGCCCACGAGGAAGGATAAATGTCAAGTTTCCGCGGATAAATACGGAAGTTTTGAAGATAATTGTGAAGATCGGGAAAAATGGAATATCTCCATTTTTATGCTATGACGGCTTAAGGGCAGAAGAGTAAAAGCGTAAACCGACCTTGGAGCTAGTATATAAGGAGTCCTAAGCGAGGAGCAAGAAAAAGAACTTTTTCAGAGCAAACTTAGCACTTAGAGCGATTTAGGCAACTTTCCGTTTTTGTTATTTCGAGCTGCGACTCAATTAGGTTTAGCCGTCTTAGGGTTGCTAGAACTAGGAATCTCGCCGACAGCTCTCGAGCCCAGGCTTATACCTTGTTGTAACGCTCATACGCAGATTCGGAATAAGATCTACTTTGCTCTCTTTTCGATTTCTTATTTTTATCGTTGTTATTCTCGTGTTCTGATTGCTTGACGTGTGGTAATTAACAGATATCCGGGTCCTCTGGGAAACTAGGGTTTTCTTAGTTTCCTTATTTAAACGGAAATCGACAGTGTGAATTTCGGTTCCCACATCGGCGAGATTCCTTGTTCTAGTAACCCTAAGACGGCTAAACCTAATTGAGTCTCAGCTCGAAATAACAAAAACGGAAAAATGCCTACATTGCTTTAAGTACTAAGTTTGCTCTGAAAAAGTTCTCCCCTCTTGCTCCTCGCCTAGGACTCCTTATATACTAGCTCCAAGGTCGGTTTACGCTTTTACTCTTCTGCCCTTAAGCCGTCATAGCATAAAAATGGAGATATTCCATTTTTCCCGATCTTCACAATTATCTTCAAAAATTCCGTATTTATCCGCGGTAACTTGACATTTATCCTCCCTTGTGGGCCAAGCGTAAACCATGCTGTGGTTTACGGGCTTTTGGTTAGGAAAATCATAGGATGGGCCTCGAGTCGTGTTTTAGGTCCCTTTGGGCCGTCTTCCGACTCGACACGTTTACCACGAGTTTTCCGCGGTTTCTAATCCGCGAAGTTTGATCGACGAATTAGAATGGCGGGAAACATGGACTGAGCTTGCTACGGTCTTCGGGAGATAGCATTCAAAGGTTTTGACGAGAATGCAAGAACTGGTGTCGTATCGATGTTCGGAAAGGTTCAATCGCTTACACAGCGACCGAACTTTGGCTCAAGCCCGGTCGCTTCGTAGCGACCGAACGGTACGAGCGCTCGGTCGCTACGTAGCGACCGAGCTTGGCTGAGCTCGGTCGAGCTCGGTCGCTACGTAGCGACCAAGTGGGACGATCGCTCGGTCGCTACGTAGCGACCGAGCTTTGGCTCGAGCTTGGTCGCTACGTAGCGACCGAGCTTTGGCTCGAGCTCGGTCGCTACATAGCGACCGAGCTTGGCTGAGCTTGGCTGAGCTCGGTCGCTACGTAGCGACCGAGCGGGACGATCGCTCGGTCCCTACATAGCGACCGAGCTTTAGCTCGAGCTCGGTCGCTACGTAGCGACCGAGCTTGGCTGAGCTCGGTCGCTACGTAGCGACCGAGCGGGACAATCGCTCGGTCGCTACGTAGCGACCGTGCTTTGGCTCGAGCTTGGTCGCTATGTAACGACCGAGCGGGACGGACGTTCGGTCGCTGCGTAACGACCCATTTCGGGCTTTCGTCGGACATCTCGATTCTTTCTTCCGTAAAGCTTTTTCGTAAGGAAGAATCTATTTCGAAAAGTACTCTTCGGAGAAATTCTTATTTTCTCCCTCGGACGTTTTTAATGTTAAATTTGTCGTAACCATTTTTGACCCCAACAGTTAGCCCCCCCAGCCCGTTAGAGTTGTGACTCTAGCGGGCGGATAGATGACTTTGACAAGTTTAAGTGTATCAGACGAAATTCACATTTTTAAATTCCGCGGAAAAAGTCGTCGAGACGATATTCCGAACCCATACTTCTATAAGTAGTGAGCTCTTGTCATTCATTTTCTTCACACCTTCCCTTCTTCATTCCTTCAAAAACCTCTATAGTTTCATAACTTTCCTTTCAACATGTCTTCCTCCCAAGGTGATAAAAAAGATTCCGACATCGAGATGGGTGAGGCCACTTCTCCGGCTCCGGTTCCAACTTCTCCGGCGGAAGTGCCGGCTTGTGTTGCCGGTCATCTTTCTTTCCGAGAGAAGCTAGTTCGTCGCCAAGCCGAGAAAGAACTAGCTCAAACTGGCTCCGAGTTTCCGTCTTCTTCCGTGCAGGTCGTTGCCCCGTGTCATAGGACCGACATCACGGCTCCTCTCCCGCAAGCCCTACCTGCGGGATCTTCCACGACTCCGATCCTCGTCGAGGACAAAGAGAAGGCCGCTGACTCTACGCCTCCTCCTCCAGCCAGAAAAGAAATCGTTCTGGCATTGCGTGCTCCTAGCGCTGTCCTGGCTACTCAGCCTAAGAGTCGGAAGAGGAAACTTGCCAAGAGCGGTGACGGGGAGACTTCGCAGCGAAGTGGGTCGAGCCTAGCGTCAGGACTTCGCGTAAAGGTTTGTTTCTTATTTGAATTCTCGATCGTCTTTCATGCATTCTTTTCTCGGACTTAGTCTTAAGAATTTTTACTGTTCGCAGTTCATATCGTTGATCGATGGGATGATCAGCGAATGTGGTTCTGAGACCAGTCGCCTGTCCGGGGAGTAGGTGGAGCTCAGGGCAGATGGTCCGAAACCGAGGCTATGTTGACGGCTGTCGAGGACTCTCATTCTGCGAAAGTGTCGAAGCTCGAGGTTGCGATAGGAGAGCTTGAGAGGGACCTTGGGAAGACGGCGAGTTCCTTGCTTAAGGAAAAGAAGGCCATGAAGGCCAAATCCTCGGAGGTGCGTCGACTCCAGCGTCAGATCGAGAGTGAAGTGGGACTAGCGCGCCGCGGGATCCAAGAGGCTACGGATGCCCTTCGTGCGGAGTTTCAAGCTCGCTTGGCGAAGATTTATGCTTGCCTGGGTTCCCTCGAGTGTATCCGGAGCAGGGATTTTGCTTTGGCGATGATTGAGGGCGGGATGGCCGTGGTTCGGTCGTTCCAAAGTGAGACTCCCCCGACCTTGGAGGCCGAAGAGGCCCGACTGTCCGGCTGCAAGGGAGATATGGCGGCCGAGGATGGAGATTTTGATCTCATCCTGGCCGACCTGAAATCCGCTTGCTTCCTTCCGACGTGTTCAGAAGACCCAGAGGGGAAAGACCCGATGGTCGGAGAGAACGGAAGCGACGCGGCTCCAGGCTCGGACGAGGCAGCGGGTGAAGAGGGGGCGTAAGTTCTGAGGGTGACTTGGGTTAGATCTCTTGTGAGAGATTTTTTTTATGTTTTTATGTTTCGGCCTTGAATGGCCTTGTTTGTATTTCGGGACTGGCCGTGTGTGGCTTTGAATCCCTGCCGCTCCGCGGCTTTCTTTCTATAGTACGATAATCGGATAACGCTTTTTTATGAGTTCATGAATAGTGGGGAGGAAGGTGATGAGTTGTCGTCTCATATCCTTCTTCGATTGTGAAATGTTTCGTTCGAGATCTGTTTCGAGAGTTCTGCGGGGGTGCTGAAGGTGTCGAACATAAACATAGAGGCATGGTTTAAGAATCTCTTATCTTTTGATATCATGTCTTTGAGATGTTAGAGACCAGTGCGCTGGGTTTAGGGCAAGACCTAGGTTTACTTTCGGTTTAAGGATGGTGCGGTGACTAACCGGCTATCGTTTTTTCCTGTCGCGATTTTTTCCTAATTCGTATCGACGTAAAGTCCACGATAGGTTCTCGGCTTATATGACTTGTTTGATACAAACCGAGCATCTCTCCGGAGACCGGAATTGCTAGACCAAAATTTTGGATTTCTTTTATAGCGCTATTATCCTTGTGTCGGATGTAAGAGAGTCATCTCCGTGAGATGGCTATGTCTGTTTAGGACGTTTGTGAGTTCGATGTGATCAGCATCGGACTTGGTGGCGCGTGCCGTTGTTTTGAATATTTTGCGCAAAATACGTGTTAGTGTGTGCATATATATATGCCTTTTTTGTGACGGAGGTTTCGTTCGCTCGAAAGAAAACAAACTTTGAGGCATCTTTTGCGACATCTCGCGATGCTAAAGGTGCTTCTCCTAAGCGGCCGACTAATTTCCGAAGACCTCGTTTCAATTTTTTGGTAGTATACGAGTATACGTACCCACTCCCCCCCCCCTTTTTTAATGAGGGGGACAGCTGAATTTGCCTTTCGACAAACTGCCTACGTACTCCTTGCGGAGATCAAGCCGTCTCGTAGTTCAGTGATTGCGAGTTGGTTTGTTTAGTGATAGTATTTTTTGAGATGCATCGCGTTCCAGGTTCTAGGGATTTTTATGCCCTGCATGTTGGCTATTTCGTAAGAACCTGGTCGGACGACTTTTTCGATTTTATAGGGACCTTCCCAGTTTGCTCCGAGTTTTCCCGCGTTTCGTTCAGCGGTGTTTTGGAAGACTTTGCTAAGGACCAGATCTCCCTGATTGAACCTACGATTCCGTACGTTGGAATTATAGTATCTCGCAGCGGCGTGCTGGTAGTTTTGGATTCGGATGAGCGCTCGATCTCGGCGCTCGTTAATGAGGTCTAGATCATCCAAGAGCATAGCATCGTTGAGTTCCTCTCGTTCGGGTAAGAACTTTCATCGAACACCGGGAAATTCTACTTCTGCGGGAATCATGCATTCCGTGCCGTATACCAGGGCGAAGGGAGTTTCTTATTTGAATTCTCGATCATCTTTCATGCATTCTTTTCTCGGACTTAGTCTTAAGAATTTTTACTGTTCGCAGTTCATATCGTTGATCGATGGGATGATCAGCGAATGTGGTTCTGAGACCAGTCGCCTGTCCGGGGAGTTGGGGGAGCTTCAGGGCAGATGGTCCGAAACCGAGGCTATGTTGACGGCTGTCGAGGACTCTCATTCTGCGAAAGTGTCGAAGCTCGAGGTTGCGATAGGAGAGCTTGAGAGGGACCTTGGAAGACGACGAGCGAGTTCCTTGCTTAAGGAAAGAAGAAGGCCATGAAGGCCAAATCCTCGGAGGTGCGTCGACTCCAGCGTCAGATCGAGAGTGAAGTGGGGCTAGCGCGCCGCGGGATCCAAGAGGCTATGGATGCCCTTCGTGCGGAGTTTCAAGCTCGCTTGGCGAAGATTTATGCTTGCCTGGGTTCCCTCGAGTGTATCCGGAGCAGGGATTTTGCTTTGGCGATGATTGAGGGCGGGATGGCCGTGGTTCGGTCGTTCCAAAGTGAGACTCCCCCGACCTTGGAGGCCGAAGAGGCCCGACTGTCCGGCTGCAAGGGAGATATGGCGGCCGAGGATGGAGATTTTGATCTCATCCTGGCCGACCTGAAATCCGCTTGCTTCCTTCCGACGTGTTCAGAAGACCCAGAGGGGAAAGACCCGATGGTCGGAGAGAACGGAAGCGACACGGCTCCAGGCTCGGACGAGGCAGCGGGTGAAGAGGGGGCGCAAGTTCTGAGGGTGACTTGGGTTAGATCTCTTGTGAGAGATTTTTTTTATGTTTTATGTTTCGGCCTTGAATGGCCTTGTTTGTATTTCGGGACTGGCCGTGTGTGGATTTGAATCCCTGCCGCTCCGCGGCTTTCTTTCTATAGTACGATAATCGGATAACGTTTTTTTATGAGTTCGTGAATAGTGGGGAGGAAGGTGATGAGTTGTCGTCTCATATCCTTCTTCGATTGTGAAATGTTTCGTTCGAGATCTGTTTCGAGAGTTCTGCGGGGGTGCTGAAGGTGTCGAACATAAACATAGAGGCATGGTTAAGAATCTCTTATCTTTTGATATCATGTCTTTGAGATGTTAGAGACCAGTGCGCTGGGTTTAGGGCAAGACCTAGGTTTACTTTCGGTTTAAGGATGGTGCGGTGACTAACCGGCTATCGTTTTTTCCTGTCTGTCGCGATTTTTTCCTAATTCGTATCGACGTAAAGTCCACGATAGGTTCTCGGCTTATATGACTTGTTTGATACGAACCGAGCATCTCTCCGGAGACCGGAATTGCTAGACAAAATTTTGGATTTCTTTTTATAGCGCTATTATCCTTGTGTCGGATGTAAGAGAGTCATCTCCGTGAGATGACTATGTCTGTTTAGGACGTTTGTGAGTTCGACGTGATCAGCATCGGACTTGGTGGCGCGTGCCGTTGTTTTGAATATTTTGCGCAAAATACGTGTTAGTGTGTGCATATATATATGCCTTTTTTGTGACGGAGGTTTCGTTCGCTCGAAAGAAACAAACTTTGAGGCATCTTTTGCGACGTCTCGCGATGCTAAAGGTTGCTTCTCCTAAGCGGCCGACTAATTTCCGAAGACCTCGTTTCGATTTTTTGGTAGTATACGAGTATACGTACCCACTCCCCCCCTTTTTTAATGGGGGACAGCTGAATTTGCCTTTCGACAAACTGCCTACGTACTCCTTGCGGAGATCAAGCCGTCTCGTAGTTCAGTGATTGCGAGTTGGTTTGTTTAGTGATAGTATTTTTTGAGATGCATCGCGTTCCAGGTTCTAGGGATTTTTATGCCCTGCATGTTGGCTATTTCGTGTAAGAACCTGGTCGGATGACTTTTTCGATTTTATAGGGACCTTCCCAGTTTGCTCCGAGTTTTCCCGCGTTTCGTTCAGCGGTGTTTTGGAAGACTTTGCGAAGGACCAGATCTCCCTGATTGAACCTACGATTCCGTACGTTGGAATTATAGTATCTCGCAGCGGCGTGCTGGTAGTTTTGGATTCGGATGAGCGCTCGATCTCGGCACTCGTTAATGAGGTCTAGATCATCCAAGAGCATAGCATCGTTGAGTTCCTCTCGTTCGGGTAAGAACTTTCATCCAACACCGGGAAATTCTACTTCTGCGGGAATCATGCATTCCGTGTGGTATACCAGGGCGAAGGGAGTTTCTCCCGTTGCTCGCCTTGGGGTGGTACGGTGAGACCAGAGGACTCCCTCGAGTTCGTCAGCCCATCTGCCTTTTTTGGCCTCTAAGTGTTTCTTCAGTCCGTCGAGAATGGTCTTGTTGATTGTTTCGGCCTGTCCGTTGCACTGCGGATATCTGGGAGTTGACTTGTTGAGTCGTATCTTCCACTTTTCGCAGAATGCCTCGAATCAGGTGGAAATGAATTGAGACCCGTTATCGGTTACGATTTCGTAAGGAACTCCATGCCTACAGATGATGTTTTCCATACGAAATTCTCGACTTGGACTTTTTATACTTGCGTACGAGTCCGCCTCTC
Source organism: Brassica rapa (assembly GCF_000309985.2). Taxonomy (NCBI): domain Eukaryota; kingdom Viridiplantae; phylum Streptophyta; class Magnoliopsida; order Brassicales; family Brassicaceae; genus Brassica; species Brassica rapa. The sequence goes on from NW_022610065.1 coordinate 27,735, forward strand.
TACCCATTTCGAGAAAAAATCGGTAAGGACTAGAAGGAAACGCTTTTGCTTTGAATTATGCAGAGGTCCGACAATATCCATGGCCCAGCGCATAAAGGGATAAGGCGATATGATGGAGGAAAGAACTTCGGCCGGTTGTCGGATAGTTGGCGCATGCCTTTGGCATTTTTCGCATTTTCGTGCGAATTTCTCGCAATCTCCGATCATTGTTGGCCAATAGTATCCATGGCGTTTGATTTTCACGGCTAGTGATCTTCTACCGGAATGATTGCCGCAGGAGCCGGAATGTATTTCCTCCATTACTTTCCTCGCCTTTTCTCCTTCCAGGCACGTCAGGAGTGGTCGGAGAATCTCATTTGTAGATTTCGCCGTCTACTGTTACGTAGCGTGCGGCCTGTGTTTGGACCTTGCGAGCTGCCCATTTTTCGGCGGGCAGTTGCCCGTCGACAATGTAGTCTCGAATCGTCTGAAGCCATGGGGTATCACAGCCGTAATCGGATTGCTCCGATGGTGGTGGTATTGTAATTTCTTCTTCCTCGTCGTCTTGACCCTCTATGAGATTGATGACGACTGGCGGTCCGATACTCGGATGTTCGATAAATTCGACCGGAATTACCCTTTTGAGTCCTGGATCGGAACTTGAGCCAGGGCTGCGAGGGCGTCCGCCTGGACATTCTCGAAACGGGGGATAGGGGTGGTAAGGGCGAAATAGTCGAAGTCTTGAGCTAAACCTTGGACCAGTTTGAGGTATGCGTCAATCCGTTCGTCTCTGGCCTCATACACTCCGCTGAATTGACTGGCCACTAACTGGGAGTCGCAGTAAGCGTGGAGATTACGGTTTTTTAAGCCGTGAGCCAAACGTAGACCTGCGATTAATGCTTCGTATTCGGCCTTGTTGTTTGAAGCATGGAATTCTAGCCTGAACGATTGTTCCAAGATTCGTTCGTGGAGATGTGACGGATCCCGATAACCTGAACCTTGCTTGGATGAGGATCCGTCGACGTGGAGGAGCCAGGTGGAATTTGGTTCCCTCATTGGTTATTGTTCCCGTTGGAAGTCGACCAGGAAGTCTGCGAGCACTTGTGATTGGCGCTCGTCCTTGGTCGGTATTCGATGTCATACGCTAACTCGACCGCCCACTTAGCCCAGTCGGCCTGACTGAATCGGGCTATGCAAAATTGTCCGTAAGGGAAAGTCGTGAGATGATGATGATTGTGTGGGATTGGAAATATGGTCTTAATTTTCGGGCCGATGTTA
>NW_022610066.1:0-66470 GCF_000309985.2 Brassica rapa
ACTCCATGTCCTCTTGTGCAAGACGCGTTGATCGCTAGCTTCACTTCAAACACACGGCTGACGGTATGGAAGTGTCCCATACACCTCTTCAGCGTGTCCCACAGCTCCTTGGCTGATTCACAGTAGCTGGAGGCCATCCAAGATAGCTGGGTCCAAGGATGCGTGTAGAACCGTCATCGACCAGCATGTCTTCTTGGTGCCATTTGCTCACCACAGGCCGCCATTGGAGACCTCTTCTTGATCTCCTCCCCTGAGAATGAGTTTCGGAGCCTTCCCCTGTTGTGATGTGCCCCCACAAACCCTTAACTTCCACAGCAGTCGTTCACCATCGAGACCACACAAGGTAGTGCTACCTTTGAAAGTAAACCGCTACACCTTCATCCTCATGTTCATCCCATGTCCCATCTTTGCTTGACTTGAAAACTTGGAATCTTGGATTTCTACACACCAACCTTGAGTCTAGAATCACGCAAACCAAACAGAACGTAGCACAGCTTTCAACTAGAACGGACCACAGCTTCAACACCTTCAAGACTACTCGCGTGTAAGCTTCAAAGACGCGTTTAGCTTGTAACTCTTCTAAAGATCAAACCCCAGATTCAAATGAACCTGGCTCTGATACCATATGAGATAAGAGATCCTGTAGAGTAAACAGAATAAAGAGAGTGTTTAGGAAGTGATTAAGAGAAGGTTTGTTGAAAGATTAGGAGACTAGATAGAGCCGTTTAGTTCTAAAGAGAAAAGCATTAGTGTCTTAAGAGATTAGAGAGACTCAAACTGCATTAATCTTCATTAGGGTTGATTGAGTTACAATATATAGAGAGAGCATACAAGGGTTCCCGAAATCAAGAGAAGACTAAAAGCATGTAGAGGTCAATCAAGAGAGGATAAGCTCATTTGGACTGAGCCAATTAGCTTCCCACATGCGCGGAGTATCTGGCATCTTGGACCGAGATGCTCTTGCCTTTTCCAGCTGTTCCAGGCTGTCAAGGCGCGCCTCTAAACTCTATCCCTAAACGGTCTGATGCCTCAAGGTAAGTTCCTTCCCTTTCCTTAGTTACCGTGTTACTTGGTGATGCAAGGTAAGTCTTGGTCGATGCAGGATGGTACGGACTGTACAGGCTTGTACGGCCTTGTTACGGACGTCCGTACCATGCTCTCCCTAAACTCTCTCAAGCTTCCTCATCTCCTTTTCCGGCTTCAACTCCTTAAGCTCTTCATAATATATATGTAGGATCAACTTCATCCCAACTCCTATGAGATTTATTCAACTTCCTGGTGATTCTCCACCACTTTATGTATCCAAATCAAGCTTCTCACAAAGTGATTCATCCTGGTTTGATTGGAACGACGAAGAAGCTGTGCTATTCCCAAACTGGGAAACTGGAATCACCTGATTTGAAAGTGGGATACCTTCTTCTTGCCAACTCCTATGAGATTTATTCAACTTCCTGGTGATTCTCCACCACTTTATGTATCCAAATCAAGCTTCTCACAAAGTGATTCATCCTGGTTTGATTGGAACGACGAAGAAGCTGTGCTATTCCCAAACTGGGAAACTGGAATCACCTGATTTGAAAGTGGGATAACTTCTTCATCCCAACTCCTATGAGATTTATTCAACTTCCTGGTGATTCTCCACCACTTTATGTATCCAAATCAAGCTTCTCACAAAGTGATTCATCCTGGTTTGATTGGAACGACGAAGAAGCTGTGCTATTCCCAAACTGGGAAACTGGAATCACCTGATTTGAAAGTGGGATAACTTCTTCATCCCAACTCCTATGAGATTTATTCAACTTCCTGGTGATTCTCCACCACTTTATGTATCCAAATCAAGCTTCTCACAAAGTGATTCATCCTGGTTTGATTGGAACGACGAAGAAGCTGTGCTATTCCCAAACTGGGAAACTGGAATCACCTGATTTGAAAGTGGGATAACTTCTTCATCCCAACTCCTATGAGATTTATTCAACTTCCTGGTGATTCTCCACCACTTTATGTATCCAAATCAAGCTTCTCACAAAGTGATTCATCCTGGTTTGATTGGAACGACGAAGAAGCTGTGCTATTCCCAAACTGGGAAACTGGAATCACCTGATTTGAAAGTGGGATAACTTCTTCATCCCAACTCCTATGAGATTTATTCAACTTCCTGGTGATTCTCCACCACTTTATGTATCCAAATCAAGCTTCTCACAAAGTGATTCATCCTGGTTTGATTGGAACGACGAAGAAGCTGTGCTATTCCCAAACTGGGAAACTGGAATCACCTGATTTGAAAGTGGGATAACTTCTTCATCCCAACTCCTATGAGATTTATTCAACTTCCTGGTGATTCTCCACCACTTTATGTATCCAAATCAAGCTTCTCACAAAGTGATTCATCCTGGTTTGATTGGAACGACGAAGAAGCTGTGCTATTCCCAAACTGGGAAACTGGAATCACCTGATTTGAAAGTGGGATAACTTCTTCATCCCAACTCCTATGAGATTTATTCAACTTCCTGGTGATTCTCCACCACTTTATGTATCCAAATCAAGCTTCTCACAAAGTGATTCATCCTGGTTTGATTGGAACGACGAAGAAGCTGTGCTATTCCCAAACTGGGAAACTGGAATCACCTGATTTGAAAGTGGGATAACTTCTTCATCCCAACTCCTATGAGATTTATTCAACTTCCTGGTGATTCTCCACCACTTTATGTATCCAAATCAAGCTTCTCACAAAGTGATTCATCCTGGTTTGATTGGAACGACGAAGAAGCTGTGCTATTCCCAAACTGGGAAACTGGAATCACCTGATTTGAAAGTGGGATAACTTCTTCATCCCAACTCCTATGAGATTTATTCAACTTCCTGGTGATTCTCCACCACTTTATGTATCCAAATCAAGCTTCTCACAAAGTGATTCATCCTGGTTTGATTGGAACGACGAAGAAGCTGTGCTATTCCCAAACTGGGAAACTGGAATCACCTGATTTGAAAGTGGGATAACTTCTTCATCCCAACTCCTATGAGATTTATTCAACTTCCTGGTGATTCTCCACCACTTTATGTATCCAAATCAAGCTTCTCACAAAGTGATTCATCCTGGTTTGATTGGAACGACGAAGAAGCTGTGTTATTCCCAAACTGGGAAACTGGAATCACCTGATTTGAAAGTGGGATAACTTCTTCATCCAACTCCTATGAGATTTATTCAACTTCCTGGTGATTCTCCACCACTTTATGTATCCAAATCAAGCTTCTCACAAAGTGATTCATCCTGGTTTGATTGGAACGACGAAGAAGCTGTGCTATTCCCAAACTGGGAAACTGGAATCACCTGATTTGAAAGTGGGATAACTTCTTCATCCCAACTCCTATGAGATTTATTCAACTTCCTGGTGATTCTCCACCACTTTATGTATCCAAATCAAGCTTCTCACAAAGTGATTCATCCTGGTTTGATTGGAACGACGAAGAAGCTGTGCTATTCCCAAACTGGGAAACTGGAATCACCTGATTTGAAAGTGGGATAACTTCTTCATCCCAACTCCTATGAGATTTATTCAACTTCCTGGTGATTCTCCACCACTTTATGTATCCAAATCAAGCTTCTCACAAAGTGATTCATCCTGGTTTGATTGGAACGACGAAGAAGCTGTGCTATTCCCAAACTGGGAAACTGGAATCACCTGATTTGAAAGTGGGATAACTTCTTCATCCCAACTCCTATGAGATTTATTCAACTTCCTGGTGATTCTCCACCACTTTATGTATCCAAATCAAGCTTCTCACAAAGTGATTCATCCTGGTTTGATTGGAACGACGAAGAAGCTGTGCTATTCCCAAACTGGGAAACTGGAATCACCTGATTTGAAAGTGGGATAACTTCTTCATCCCAACTCCTATGAGATTTATTCAACTTCCTGGTGATTCTCCACCACTTTATGTATCCAAATCAAGCTTCTCACAAAGTGATTCATCCTGGTTTGATTGGAACGACGAAGAAGCTGTGCTATTCCCAAACTGGGAAACTGGAATCACCTGATTTGAAAGTGGGATAACTTCTTCATCCCAACTCCTATGAGATTTATTCAACTTCCTGGTGATTCTCCACCACTTTATGTATCCAAATCAAGCTTCTCACAAAGTGATTCATCCTGGTTTGATTGGAACGACGAAGAAGCTGTGCTATTCCCAAACTGGGAAACTGGAATCACCTGATTTGAAAGTGGGATAACTTCTTCATCCCAACTCCTATGAGATTTATTCAACTTCCTGGTGATTCTCCACCACTTTATGTATCCAAATCAAGCTTCTCACAAAGTGATTCATCCTGGTTTGATTGGAACGACGAAGAAGCTGTGCTATTCCCAAACTGGGAAACTGGAATCACCTGATTTGAAAGTGGGATAACTTCTTCATTCCCAACTCCTATGAGATTTATTCAACTTCCTGGTGATTCTCCACCACTTTATGTATCCAAATCAAGCTTCTCACAAAGTGATTCATCCTGGTTTGATTGGAACGACGAAGAAGCTGTGCTATTCCCAAACTGGGAAACTGGAATCACCTGATTTGAAAGTGGGATAACTTCTTCATCCCAACTCCTATGAGATTTATTCAACTTCCTGGTGATTCTCCACCACTTTATGTATCCAAATCAAGCTTCTCACAAAGTGATTCATCCTGGTTTGATTGGAACGACGATGAAGCTGTGCTATTCCCAAACTGGGAAACTAGAATCACCTGATTTGAAAGTGGGATAACTTCTTCATCCCAACTCCTATGAGATTTATTCAACTTCCTGGTGATTCTCCACCACTTTATGTATCCAAATCAAGCTTCTCACTGTTGAGATGAGCTGAGGAATATGAGGAGAGTTGTTCAGGGTTGAAGAGGTTGTGATGTGGAGAAGAGGAGAAGGATTGGCCTTAGGGAGAACCGTCCGTACCGGTCCGTACAGGTCCGTACCATGGCCGTACGGCCGTACAGACGGTATCGACCATGCGGTAAAGAAATGTTACCGCGAGAAGAAGTTCACGGTCTGATCATGTTTTGCCTTGACCAAAGAAGGCATATGACCGTTTATGGATAGAGGAAGAGCGTCTCTACAGGCTGGCACAGGCTGGAAGGATAAGGTTCACTTTTAGCATAGTGACCACGCGTGTGGAGAGGCTCATTGGTCCGGTTCAAATTAAAGGCTCCCTTAGACTTGACCTCACATGCTTAGTCTCTTCTTAAACCCTAGTATCACTCCTATATATTGTAAACACTCTCTCATTAATAATTATGCGAGTTATGTTACTCTCTCTCTAGTCTCTCTCTTGTTCATCATGGATCATACTTAATCTCCCCATTTCTCTCACAATCTCTTCTAAACTTCTCTTAATCTCTTACCAAATCTCTCTTAATCTCTCAATACCTATTCTACTCTCTAATCTCATATGGTATCAGAGCCAGGTTGGCTTTGGTATTGAGAGATCCTTGTTCCTTTCTTTACATTTGCGAGTTTGTTCTTGTGTGATAAAGAAGAGGAGATGGAGACGACCAACTTTAGCAAACTGGTGACGGTTCCGGTTGCACTGAAGGGAGGCTCGAACTACTTGATGTGGTCCCAGTTGGTGAGGACTACCATTGGAAGGCTAGGGCTGTGGAACCACATCACAGATGATGGTCCGGAGCCAGTGGCCAAAGAAGATGAAGAAGAAGGCGACGGGAAGACTCTTGCGGTAGCTGAAGCAAAGAGATGGGTCCAAGAGGATTTGATGGTGCTGTCTGTGCTCCATGCCTCCCTGGAGCTCCCCATACTTGAAGCTTACGTGCACTTTGAGACTCCTAAGCGCCTTTGGGACATGCTCCATAAGAGGTATGGAAACAAGTCCAACATAAGTCGGGTGTTTGATCTGAAGCAAACCATCAGTGTCTTGAGGCAAGATGGAGAAGATCTCACCAAGCACATGGGGAAGTTTGGAGCTTTGTGGTCCGAACTTGAGAGTCTTAGACCCAACACAACTGATGAGGAATCGCTCATTGAGAGGAGAGAGCAAGATCAGGTGTTTGGGCTATTGATGACTCTAGATGAAAGCTACCAGGATGTGATCAAGCATATCCTGAGATCACCTACTCTCCCATCCATGGAGGAGGTATGCGCACAACTTCAGAAGGAGGAAGGCTCTCTTGGGTTGTTTGGAGGCAAGAAGGGAATGTCCACGGCTCATAAAGCAGAAGAGGCGCAAGCAAACAAGGCAGCGTACCGTGGAGATGGAAGGAAGTATGAGAAGTATGAGGGAAGCTGTGAGCATTGCAAGCGGCAGGGGCATAAGAAGAGTCAGTGCTGGATCCTACATCCACACCTCAGGCCTAGCAAGTTCAACAAGGATAGAGAAGCTAAGGCTCACCTTTCTGCTGAAGCAAGTGGTGCCGGCTCATCAGGGGCTAGTCCAAATGTCAAGGCGGGTGAAAGTGAAGGCAGAGCTCTAACTTCTCAGGAGGTGATCACCAAGGCTGACTTTGAGGCTTTCATCCGAGCCCTCAAGGAGTCTGGTAAAATGCTAGGCAACACTCTTGGATACTCATACTCTGCTCATACATTACCTAGTATCTCTGATAAACTGTTAGACATTTTTAAAATCTCATGTACTGCCACTGCTCATACTAGCATAACTGATAGATTGTTAGGAGTAGTTAAGAGCCTGAAAGCTGAAAATGAAACATCTAGAACCAATACTGCTAGGAGCTTGCATAAACCATTGATAATTGATTCTGGTGCATCTCATCACATGATTAGTGATAACAATCTGATAAAAGACATAGAACCTGCCCTTGGACATGTTATGATTGCAAATGGAGATAGAATTCCCATTAGGGGCATTGGTAAACTGAACTTGTTTAATAAGGATTCAAAAGCTTTTTACATGCCTGAGTTCACCTCTAATCTTTTATCAGTTAAGAAATGCACTACTGATCTTCAATGCAATGTTATTTTCAGTCCTAATGATGTTAAGTTTCAGGATATTAAGAGCAGTAAGTTGATTGGGCAAGGAGCAACCAAGGGGGATCTTTACATGATTGAAGACCTTGCACCTATTTCTAGTTCTTGTTTCTCGTTTAGTTCTGTTTCTTCCTTAAGTACTGATGCTCTGTGGCATGCTAGGCTAGGACATCCACATGTTAGGGCCTTAAGCATTATGTTACCAGGTGTCATGTTTAAAAATAATGATTGTGAGGCATGTATTTTGGGCAAACATTGTAAGACTGTTTTTCAGAGATCATCTACTCTTTATGCAAACTGCTTTGATTTAATTCACTCTGATGTTTGGACGGCACCTTGCTTATCTAGGGATGATTACAAGTATTATGTCACATTCATTGATGAAAAATCCAAATACACCTGGTTAACATTGATTAAAACTAAAGATAGGGTCCTTGATGCATTTAAAAATTTTCAAGCCTATGTGACTAACCAATATCATGCCAAGATTAAGATTTTCAGGTCTGATAATGGTGGGGAGTATACTGGGCATGCATTTCGTGATCACCTTGCTCAACATGGGATTCTTCACCAGACTAGCTGCCCATACACTCCACAGCAGAATGGAGTTGCGGAAAGGAAGAACAGACATCTCATGGAGGTGTCCCGGTCCATGATGTTCCACAAAGGGGTTCCCAAGAGGTATTGGAGTGATGCTGTGATGACTGCGTGCTACCTGATCAACAGGATACCAACCAGGATCTTGGCAGATCAATCTCCATTTGAGGTACTCAACAAGAGCAGGCCAGTCTTGGATCACCTGAGGACCTTTGGATGCGTGTGTTATGTTCTTGTACCAGGCGAGCAGAGAAACAAACTAGAAGCAAAGAGCACCAAGGCTATGATGATTGGGTATTCCACTTCACAGAAGGGATACAAATGCTATGATCCTACAGCTAGGAGAGTCCTAGTGTCAAGGGATGTCAGATTCATGGAAGACAAAGGATACTATGATGAGCAGACATGGGAAGACTTGGAGGATCTCTCCCAGCCATCAGAAAGAGCTGCTTGCTTGAGAAACATCCTAGAGGGGCTCGGAATTGGAGTGTCCCAGGATCAGAGTAGGCGTCCAGAACCTACTCCAGCTGCAGCAGAAGAACCATCCCACTTTGCACATGAGGGGGGAAGTGAATCAGTATCTGAACTAGAGGACCAAGGCTTAGAAGAGGCCGGTGAGCTAGGAAACAGAGGAACTGATTCTCCTGTCCAAAGTGGAGAAGGATCAGCAAGGGGAGAACTGAATGAAGAAGATCAGAGACAAGGAGAGGCTAGAGCTGAAGCTGAAGAACAGACTGAAGCAGTGACTCCACAAGTAGAAGAAGAACAAGAGATGGCACAAGAAGGGCCAGTGTTGAGAAGGAGTACAAGGCTGAGAAGGATCCTTCCAGTTGGGTAAACACGAGAGTGTACTACAATGCCCAAGCTGTGAAGCATCCTACTCAGGCTGTGTGTTCCTTTGCTCAATATCCAGAAGCACATTGTGCATTTATGGTAAACTTAGATAAGAATCACATTCCAAGAAGCTATGAAGAGGCAATGGAAGATAAGGAATGGAAGGAATCAGTAGGAGCTGAGGCAGGAGCTATGATAAAGAATGACACTTGGTATGAGAGTGAACTACCAAAAGGGAAGAAGGTTGTGTCTAGTAGATGGATCTTTACAGTCAAGTACAAGGCTGATGGGTCGATTGAGAGGAAGAAGACTAGACTGGTAGCAAGAGGGTTCACTCAGACTTATGGAGAAGACTACATTGATACATTTGCTCCAGTTGCAAAGCTTCACACCTATCAGTGGCTACTAACCTTGGGTGGGATCTTTGGCAGATGGATGTTAAGAATGCATTTCTCCAAGGAGAGTTAGAAGATGAAGTTTACATGCTACCACCTCCGGGCCTAGAAGGGATGGTGAAACCAGGGAATGTGCTGAGATTGAAGAAGGCCATCTATGGGTTAAAGCAATCACCAAGGGCATGGTATCACAAGCTGAGTACAACTCTAAATGGAAGAGGTTTCAGGAAATCAGAGCTTGATCACACTCTCTTCACTCTTACTACACCTGCTGGCATTGTTGTGCTTCTTGTATATGTGGATGACATAGTTATCACAGGCAGTGATAAGGTGGGAATCAAGGAGACCAAGGAGTTTCTGAAATCTGTGTTTGACATCAAAGACTTGGGAGAAATGAAGTACTTCCTTGGAATTGAGCTGTGCAGATCAGAAGAAGGGTTGTTCATCTCACAAAGGAAGTATATCTTGGATCTGTTGAAGGAGGCTGGTGCGTATGGAGGAAAGACAGCCAAGATGCCCATGGAGGATGGGTATAAAGCTCCACGTGAGGGGGAGCTAGAAGATAGTAAGCTATTTCATGATCCAAAGCTATACAGGAAGCTTGTGGGGAAGCTGATCTATCTAACCATCACTAGGCCAGACATCTGTTTTGCTGTGAACCAAGTGAGTCAGCATATGCAAGCTCCAAGAGAGCATCACTGGCGCATGGTAGAAAGAGTTCTCATGTATCTGAATGGAACTCAAGGGCTTGGTATATGGATGGGTTGTAACGGGAGTACTGAAGCAGTGGGATATTGTGATGCAGATTGGGCTGGAGACAGAACAGATAGAAGATCTACAACCGGCTATTGCACATTCATTGGTGGAAACATGGTTACTTGGAAGAGTAAGAAGCAGAAGGTGGTGTCATGCTCAAGTGCCGAGGCTGAGTATAGAGCAATGCTAAAGCTCACAAATGAGTTGGTATGGATTAAAGGAATACTGAAGCACTTGGAGATTGAGCAAGCAACACCAATGACCATGCACTGTGACAATCAAGCAGCCATTCACATAGCCACAAACTCGGTGTTCCATGAAAGAACCAAGCATATTGAAGTGGACTGTCATAAAGTGAGGCAGATGATAGTCTTGGGAGTGATACTGCCGTGCTACACAAGGAGTGAGGATCAGTTGGCAGATGTATTCACTAAGGCGGCTAGGCAAAAGACAATGGAGTCAATTCACATAAGGTTGGGACTCCTTGATCTTTCGCCTAAGGGCTGATCTATACACTCTCCTGATCATGAGGTCCTTACTCTTTTTCCCTCATCAGAGTTTTGTCCCAATGGGTTTTCTTTGATGAGGTTTTTAATGAGGAGGAGCTCATGATCCTTCCAAGCTTGACTTGTTCCACATGGTCAAGCTTGAGGGGGAGTGTTGAGATGAGCTGAGGAATATGAGGAGAGTTGTTCAGGGTTGAAGAGGTTGTGATGTGGAGAAGAGGAGAAGGATTGGCCTTAGGGAGAACCGTCCGTACCGGTCCGTACAGGTCCGTACCATGGCCGTACGGCCGTACAGACGGTATCGACCAAGCGGTAAAGAAAGTTACCGCGAGAAGAAGTTCACGGTCTGATCATGTTTTGCCTTGACCAAAGAAGGCATATGACCGTTTATGGATAGAGGAAGAGCGTCTCTACAGGCTGGCACAGGCTGGAAGGATAAGGTTCACTTTTAGCATAGTGACCACGCGTGTGGAGAGGCTCATTGGTCCGGTTCAAATTAAAGGCTCCCTTAGACTTGACCTCACATGCTTAGTCTCTTCTTAAACCCTAGTATCACACTCCTATATATTGTAAACACTCTCTCATTAATGGATTAACGCGAGTTATGTTACTCTCTCTCTAGTCTCTCTCTTGTTCATCATGGATCATACTTAATCTCCCCATTTCTCTCACAATCTCTTCTAAACTTCTCTTAATCTCTTACCAAATCTCTCTTAATCTCTCAATACCTATTCTACTCTCTAAAATCATACTCACAAAGTGATTCATCCTGGTTTGATTGGAACGACGAAGAAGCTGTCCTATTCCCAAACTGGGAAACTGGAATCACCTGATTTGAAAGTGGGATAACTTCTTCATCCCAACTCCTATGAGATTTATTCAAGTTCCTGGTGATTCTCCACCACTTTATGTATCCAAATCAAGCTTCTCACAAAGTGATTCATCCTGGTTTGATTGGAACGACGAAGAAGCTGTCCTATTCCCAAACTGGGAAACTGGAATCACCTGATTTGAAAGTGGGATAACTTCTTCATCCCAACTCCTATGAGATTTATTCAACTTCCTGGTGATTCTCCACCACTTTATGTATCCAAATCAAGCTTCTTACAAAGTGATTCATCCTGGTTTGATTGGAACGACGAAGAAGCTGTCCTATTCCCAAACTGGGAAACTGGAATCACCTGATTTGAAAGTGGGATAACTTCTTCATCCCAACTCCTATGAGATTTATTCAACTTCCTGGTGATTCTCCACCACTTTATGTATCCAAATCAAGCTTCTTACAAAGTGATTCATCCTGGTTTGATTGGAACGACGAAGAAGCTGTCCTATTCCCAAACTGGGAAACTGGAATCACCTGATTTGAAAGTGGGATAACTTCTTCATCCCAACTCCTATGAGATTTATTCAACTTCCTGGTGATTCTCCACCATTTTATGTATCCAAATCAAGCTTCTTACAAAGTGATTCATCCTGGTTTGATTGGAACGACGAAGAAGCTGTCCTATTCCCAAACTGGGAAACTGGAATCACCTGATTTGAAAGTGGGATAACTTCTTCATCCCAACTCCTATGAGATTTATTCAACTTCCTGGTGATTCTCCACCACTTTATGTATCCAAATCAAGCTTCTCACAAAGTGATTCATCCTGGTTTGATTGGAACGACGAAGAAGCTGTCCTATTCCCAAACTGGGAAACTGGAATCACCTGATTAGAAAGTGGGATAACTTCTTCATCCCAACTCCTATGAGATTTATTCAACTTCCTGGTGATTCTCCACCACTTTATGTATCCAAATCAAGCTTCTTACAAAGTGATTCATCCTGGTTTGATTGGAACGACGAAGAAGCTGTCCTATTCCCAAACTGGGAAACTGGAATCACCTGATTAGAAAGTGGGATAACTTCTTCATCCCAACTCCTATGAGATTTATTCAACTTCCTGGTGATTCTCCACCACTTTATGTATCCAAATCAAGCTTCTTACAAAGTGATTCATCCTGGTTTGATTGGAACGACGAAGAAGCTGTCTTATTCCCAAACTGGGAAACTGGAATCACCTGATTTGAAAGTGGGATAACTTCTTCATCCCAACTCCTATGAGATTTATTCAACTTCCTGGTGATTCTCCACCACTTTATGTATCCAAATCAAGCTTCTTACAAAGTGATTCATCCTGGTTTGATTGGAACGACGAAGAAGCTGTCCTATTCCCAAACTGGGAAACTGGAATCACCTGATTAGAAAGTGGGATAACTTCTTCATCCCAACTCCTATGAGATTTATTCAACTTCCTGGTGATTCTCCACCACTTTATGTATCCAAATCAAGCTTCTTACAAAGTGATTCATCCTGGTTTGATTGGAACGACGAAGAAGCTGTCCTATTCCCAAACTGGGAAACTGGAATCACCTGATTTGAAAGTGGGATAACTTCTTCATCCCAACTCCTATGAGATTTATTCAACTTCCTGGTGATTCTCCAACACTTTATGTATCCAAATCAAGCTTCTTACAAAGTGATTCATCCTGGTTTGATTGGAACGACGAAGAAGCTGTCCTATTCCCAAACTGGGAAACTGGAATCACCTGATTTGAAAGTGGGATAACTTCTTCATCCCAACTCCTATGAGATTTATTCAACTTCCTGGTGATTCTCCACCACTTTATGTATCCAAATCAAGCTTCTTACAAAGTGATTCATCCTGGTTTGATTGGAACGACGAAGAAGCTGTCCTATTCCCAAACTGGGAAACTGGAATCACCTGATTTGAAAGTGGGATAACTTCTTCATCCCAACTCCTATGAGATTTATTCAACTTCCTGGTGTTTCTCCACCACTTTATGTATCCAAATCAAGCTTCTTACAAAGTGATTCATCCTGGTTTGATTGGAACGACGAAGAAGCTGTCCTATTCCCAAACTGGGAAACTGGAATCACCTGATTTGAAAGTGGGATAACTTCTTCATCCCAACTCCTATGAGATTTATTCAACTTCCTGGTGATTCTCCACCACTTTATGTATCCAAATCAAGCTTCTTACAAAGTGATTCATCCTGGTTTGATTGGAACGACGAAGAAGCTGTCCTATTCCCAAACTGGGAAACTGGAATCACCTGATTAGAAAGTGGGATAACTTCTTCATCCCAACTCCTATGAGATTTATTCAACTTCCTGGTGATTCTCCACCACTTTATGTATCCAAATCAAGCTTCTTACAAAGTGATTCATCCTGGTTTGATTGGAACGACGAAGAAGCTGTCCTATTCCCAAACTGGGAAACTGGAATCACCTGATTAGAAAGTGGGATAACTTCTTCATCCCAACTCCTATGAGATTTATTCAACTTCCTGGTGATTCTCCACCATTTTATGTATCCAAATCAAGCTTCTTACAAAGTGATTCATCCTGGTTTGATTGGAACGACGAAGAAGCTGTCCTATTCCCAAACTGGGAAACTGGAATCACCTGATTTGAAAGTGGGATAACTTCTTCATCCCAACTCCTATGATATTTATTCAACTTCCTGGTGATTCTCCACCACTTTATGTATCCAAATCAAGCTTCTTACAAAGTTATTCATCCTGGTTTGATTGGAACGACGAAGAAGCTGTGCTATTCCCAAACTGGGAAACTGGAATCACCTGATTTGAAAGTGGGATAACTTCTTCATCCCAAATCCTATGAGATTTATTCAACTTCCTGGTGATTCTCCTCCACTTTATGTATCCAAATCAAGCTTCTTACAAAGTGATTCATCCTGGTTTGATTGGAACGACGAAGAAGCTGTGCTATTCCCAAACTGTGAAACTGGAATCACCTGATTTGAAAGTGGGATAACTTCTTCATCCCAATCCTATGAGATTTATTCAACTTCCTGGTGACTCTCCACCACTTTATGTATCCTAATCAAGCTTTTCACAAAGTGATTCATCCTGGTTTGATTGGAACGACGAAGAAGCTGTGCTATTCCCAAACTGGGAAACTGGAATCACCTGATTTGAAAGTGGGATAACTTCTTCATCCCAACTCCTATGAGATTTATTCAACTTCCTGGTGATTCTCCACCACTTTATGTATCCAAATCAAGCTTCTTACAAAGTGATTCATCCTGGTTTGATTGGAACGACGAAGAAGCTGTCTATTCCCAAACTGGGAAACTGGAATCACCTGATTTGAAAGTGGGATAACTTCTTCATCCCAACTCCTATGAGATTTATTCAACTTCCTGGTGATTCTCCACCACTTTATGTATCCAAATCAAGCTTCTTACAAAGTGATTCATCCTGGTTTGATTGGAACGACGAAGAAGCTGTCCTATTCCCAAACTGGGAAACTGGAATCACCTGATTAGAAAGTGGGATAACTTCTTCATCCCAACTCCTATGAGATTTATTCAACTTCCTGGTGTTTCTCCACCACTTTATGTATCCAAATCAAGCTTCTTACAAAGTGATTCATCCTGGTTTGATTGGAACGACGAAGAAGCTGTCCTATTCCCAAACTGGGAAACTGGAATCACCTGATTAGAAAGTGGGATAACTTCTTCATCCCAACTCCTATGAGATTTATTCAACTTCCTGGTGATTCTCCACCACTTTATGTATCCAAATCAAGCTTCTTACAAAGTGATTCATCCTGGTTTGATTGGAACGACGAAGAAGCTGTCCTATTCCCAAACTGGGAAACTGGAATCACCTGATTTGAAAGTGGGATAACTTCTTCATCCCAACTCCTATGAGATTTATTCAACTTCCTGGTGTTTCTCCACCACTTTATGTATCCAAATCAAGCTTCTTACAAAGTGATTCATCCTGGTTTGATTGGAACGACGAAGAAGCTGTCCTATTCCCAAACTGGGAAACTGGAATCACCTGATTTGAAAGTGGGATAACTTCTTCATCCCAACTCCTATGAGATTTATTCAACTTCCTGGTGATTCTCCACCACTTTATGTATCCAAATCAAGCTTCTTACAAAGTGATTCATCCTGGTTTGATTGGAACGACGAAGAAGCTGTCCTATTCCCAAACTGGGAAACTGGAATCACCTGATTTGAAAGTGGGATAACTTCTTCATCCCAACTCCTATGAGATTTATTCAACTTCCTGGTGATTCTCCACCACTTTATGTATCCAAATCAAGCTTCTCACAAAGTGATTCATCCTGGTTTGATTGGAACGACGAAGAAGCTGTCCTATTCCCAAACTGGGAAACTGGAATCACCTGATTAGAAAGTGGGATAACTTCTTCATCCCAACTCCTATGAGATTTATTCAACTTCCTGGTGATTCTCCACCATTTATGTATCAAATCAAGCTTCTTACAAAGTGATTCATCCTGGTTTGATTGGAACGACGAAGAAGCTGTCCTATTCCCAAACTGGGAAACTGGAATCACCTGATTTGAAAGTGGGATAACTTCTTCATCCCAACTCCTATGAGATTTATTCAACTTCCTGGTGATTCTCCACACTTTATGTATCCAAATCAAGCTTCTTACAAAGTGATTCATCCTGGTTTGATTGGAACGACGAAGAAGCTGTCCTATTCCCAAACTGGGAAACTGGAATCACCTGATTTGAAAGTGGGATAACTTCTTCATCCCAACTCCTATGAGATTTATTCAACTTCCTGGTGATTCTCCAACACTTTATGTATCCAAATCAAGCTTCTTACAAAGTGATTCATCCTGGTTTGATTGGAACGACGAAGAAGCTGTCCTATTCCCAAACTGGGAAACTGGAATCACCTGATTAGAAAGTGGGATAACTTCTTCATCCCAACTCTTATGAGATTAATTCAACTTCCTGGTGTTTCTCCACCACTTTATGTATCCAAATCAAGCTTCTTACAAAGTGATTCATCCTGGTTTGATTGGAACGACGAAGAAGCTGTCCTATTCCCAAACTGGGAAACTGGAATCACCTGATTTGAAAGTGGGATAACTTCTTCATCCCAACTACTATGAGATTTATTCAACTTCCTGATGTTTCTCCACCACTTTATGTATCCAAATCAAGCTTCTTACAAAGTGATTCATCCTGGTTTGATTGGAACGACGAAGAAGCTGTCCTATTCCCAAACTGGAAAACTGGAATCACCTGATTAGAAAGTGGGATAACTTCTTCATCCCAACTCCTATGAGATTTATTCAACTTCCTGATGTTTCTCCACCATTTTATGTATCCAAATCAAGCTTCTGACAAAGTGATTCATCCTGGTTTGATTGGAACGACGAAGAAGCTGTCCTATTCCCAAACTGGGAAACTGGAATCACCTGATTAGAAAGTGGGATAACTTCTTCATCCCAACTCCTATGAGATTTATTCAACTTCCTGGTGATTCTCCACACTTTATGTATCCAAATCAAGCTTCTTACAAAGTGATTCATCCTGGTTTGATTGGAACGACGAAGAAGCTGTCCTATTCCCAAACTGGGAAACTGGAATCACCTGATTTGAAAGTGGGATAACTTCTTCATCCCAACTCCTATGAGATTTATTCAACTTCCTGGTGATTCTCCAACCACTTTATGTATCCAAATCAAGCTTCTTACAAAGTGATTCATCCTGGTTTGATTGGAACGACGAAGAAGCTGTCCTATTCCCAAACTGGGAAACTGGAATCACCTGATTAGAAAGTGGGATAACTTCTTCATCCCAACTCCTATGAGATTTATTCAACTACCTGGTGATTCTCCACCATTTTATGTATCAAATCAAGCTTCTTACAAAGTGATTCATCCTGGTTTGATTGGAACGACGAAGAAGCTGTCCTATTCCCAAACTGGGAAACTGGAATCACCTGATTTGAAAGTGGGATAACTTCTTCATCCCAACTCCTATGAGATTTATTCAACTTCCTGGTGTTTCTCCAACACTTTATGTATCCAAATCAAGCTTCTTACAAAGTGATTCATCCTGGTTTGATTGGAACGACGAAGAAGCTGTCCTATTCCCAAACTGGGAAACTGGAATCACCTGATTTGAAAGTGGGATAACTTCTTCATCCCAACTCCTATGAGATTTATTCAACTTCCTGGTGATTCTCCAACACTTTATGTATCCAAATCAAGCTTCTTACAAAGTGATTCATCCTGGTTTGATTGGAACGACGAGAAGCTGTCCTATTCCCAAACTGGGAAACTGGAATCACCTGATTAGAAAGTGGGATAACTTCTTCATCCCAACTCCTATGAGATTTATTCAACTTCCTGGTGTTTCTCCAACACTTTATGTATCCAAATCAAGCTTCTTACAAAGTGATTCATCCTGGTTTGATTGGAACGACAGAGAAGCTGTCCTATTCCCAAACTGGGAAACTGGAATCACCTGATTAGAAAGTGGGATAACTTCTTCATCCCAACTCCTATGAGATTTATTCAACTTCCTGGTGTTTCTCCACCATTTTATGTATCCAAATCAAGCTTCTTACAAAGTGATTCATCCTGGTTTGATTGGAACGACGGAGAAGCTGTCCTATTCCCAAACTGGGAAACTGGAATCACCTGATTAGAAAGTGGGATAACTTCTTCATCCCAACTCCTATGAGATTTATTCAACTTCCTGGTGTTTCTCCACCATTTTATGTATCAAAATCAAGCTTCTTACAAAGTGATTCATCCTGGTTTGATTGGAACGACGAAGAAGCTGTCCTATTCCCAAACTGGGAAACTGGAATCACCTGATTTGAAAGTGGGATAACTTCTTCATCCCAACTCCTATGAGATTTATTCAACTTCCTGGTGATTCTCCAACACTTTATGTATCAAATCAAGCTTCTTACAAAGTGATTCATCCTGGTTTGATTGGAACGACGAAGAAGCTGTCCTATTCCCAAACTGGGAAACTGGAATCACCTGATTAGAAAGTGGGATAACTTCTTCATCCCAACTCCTATGAGATTTATTCAACTTCCTGGTGTTTCTCCACCATTTTATGTATCCAAATCAAGCTTCTTACAAAGTGATTCATCCTGGTTTGATTGGAACGACGAAGAAGCTGTCCTATTCCCAAACTGGGAAACTGGAATCACCTGATTTGAAAGTGGGATAACTTCTTCATCCCAACTCCTATGAGATTTATTCAACTTCCTGGTGATTCTCCAACACTTTATGTATCCAAATCAAGCTTCTTACAAAGTGATTCATCCTGGTTTGATTGGAACGACGAAGAAGCTGTCCTATTCCCAAACTGGGAAACTGGAATCACCTGATTAGAAAGTGGGATAACTTCTTCATCCCAACTCCTATGAGATTTATTCAACTTCCTGGTGTTTCTCCAACACTTTATGTATCCAAATCAAGCTTCTTACAAAGTGATTCATCCTGGTTTGATTGGAACGACGAAGAAGCTGTCCTATTCCCAAACTGGGAAACTGGAATCACCTGATTAGAAAGTGGGATAACTTCTTCATCCCAACTCCTATGAGATTTATTCAACTTCCTGGTGATTCTCCACCATTTATGTATCAAAATCAAGCTTCTTACAAAGTGATTCATCCTGGTTTGATTGGAACGACGAAGAAGCTGTCCTATTCCCAAACTGGGAAACTGGAATCACCTGATTTGAAAGTGGGATAACTTCTTCATCCCAACTCCTATGAGATTTATTCAACTTCCTGGTGATTCTCCAACACTTTATGTATCCAAATCAAGCTTCTTACAAAGTGATTCATCCTGGTTTGATTGGAACGACGAAGAAGCTGTCCTATTCCCAAACTGGGAAACTGGAATCACCTGATTAGAAAGTGGGATAACTTCTTCATCCCAACTCCTATGAGATTTATTCAACTTCCTGGTGTTTCTCCACCATTTTATGTATCAAATCAAGCTTCTTACAAAGTGATTCATCCTGGTTTGATTGGAACGACGAAGAAGCTGTCCTATTCCCAAACTGGGAAACTGGAATCACCTGATTTGAAAGTGGGATAACTTCTTCATCCCAACTCCTATGAGATTTATTCAACTTCCTGGTGTTTCTCCACCATTTTATGTATCCAAATCAAGCTTCTTACAAAGTGATTCATCCTGGTTTGATTGGAACGACGAAGAAGCTGTCCTATTCCCAAACTGGGAAACTGGAATCACCTGATTAGAAAGTGGGATAACTTCTTCATCCCAACTCCTATGAGATTTATTCAACTTCCTGGTGTTTCTCCACCATTTTATGTATCAAATCAAGCTTCTTACAAAGTGATTCATCCTGGTTTGATTGGAACGACGAAGAAGCTGTCCTATTCCCAAACTGGGAAACTGGAATCACCTGATTTGAAAGTGGGATAACTTCTTCATCCCAACTCCTATGAGATTTATTCAACTTCCTGGTGATTCTCCAACACTTTATGTATCCAAATCAAGCTTCTTACAAAGTGATTCATCCTGGTTTGATTGGAACGACGGAGAAGCTGTCCTATTCCCAAACTGGGAAACTGGAATCACCTGATTAGAAAGTGGGATAACTTCTTCATCCCAACTCCTATGAGATTTATTCAACTTCCTGGTGTTTCTCCAACACTTTATGTATCCAAATCAAGCTTCTTACAAAGTGATTCATCCTGGTTTGATTGGAACGACGAAGAAGCTGTCATATTCCCAAACTGGGAAACTGGAATCACCTGATTAGAAAGTGGGATAACTTCTTCATCCCAACTCCTATGAGATTTATTCAACTTCCTGGTGTTTCTCCACCATTTTATGTATCCAAATCAAGCTTCTTACAAAGTGATTCATCCTGGTTTGATTGGAACGACGAAGAAGCTGTCCTATTCCCAAACTGGGAAACTGGAATCACCTGATTAGAAAGTGGGATAACTTCTTCATCCCAACTCCTATGAGATTTATTCAACTTCCTGGTGTTTCTCCACCATTTTATGTATCAAAATCAAGCTTCTTACAAAGTGATTCATCCTGGTTTGATTGGAACGACGAAGAAGCTGTCCTATTCCCAAACTGGGAAACTGGAATCACCTGATTTGAAAGTGGGATAACTTCTTCATCCCAACTCCTATGAGATTTATTCAACTTCCTGGTGTTTCTCCACCATTTATGTATCCAAATCAAGCTTCTTACAAAGTGATTCATCCTGGTTTGATTGGAACGACGAAGAAGCTGTCCTATTCCCAAACTGGGAAACTGGAATCACCTGATTAGAAAGTGGGATAACTTCTTCATCCCAACTCCTATGAGATTTATTCAACTTCCTGGTGTTTCTCCAACACTTTATGTATCCAAATCAAGCTTCTTACAAAGTGATTCATCCTGGTTTGATTGGAACGACGGAGAAGCTGTCCTATTCCCAAACTGGGAAACTGGAATCACCTGATTAGAAAGTGGGATAACTTCTTCATCCCAACTCCTATGAGATTTATTCAACTTCCTGGTGTTTCTCCACCATTTTATGTACCAAAATCAAGCTTCTTACAAAGTGATTCATCCTGGTTTGATTGGAACGACGAAGAACCTGTCCTATTCTCAAACTGGGAAACTGGAATCACATGATTAGAAAGTGGGATAACTTCTTCATCCCAAATCCCATGAGATTTATTCAACTTCCTGGTGATTCTCCAACATATTATGTATCCAAATCAAGCTTCTTACAAAGTGATTCATCATGGTTTGATTGGAACGACGAAGAAGCTGTCCTATTCCCAAACTGGAAAACTGGAATCACCTGATTAGAAAGTGGGATAATGATATGATCATGGACCAGCTAGTTGATAAAGATGAAGAAGGAGAGACTGAAGATACACTAGCTGAAGAGGAAGCTGTCCTAGCCATTCCCACAGGTCCTATCACTCGTGCAATGACAAGGAGACTCAAAGAAGCCGTTGGAAACATACTGAAGATCTCTAAGAAGCAAGAAGACTGTCTTGGTAGAAGCTTGAGCTACCAAGACACACTCATCACCATTCATGTGATCTTACCATCAAGCTGATCATCATCTAGGCAAGTGGCTTGGTATACTCTTTTTCCCTTGATTAGTTTTGTCCCACTGGGTTTTCTAATCAAGGTTTTTAATGAGGTATCAAGTTCACTTACACATTCCTAGTTGATGTATCTTGGATGCAACTCGGCCTAAGGCATCTTGGACCGACTTCATCATCTATCTTATATTATGTTTTAGTCTAAGTGTTGTGTTATTACTTTGAAACCGTGTGGAGCCTTTTCCTTTAAGTTTTCTTATGTTTTCGAGACCTTGTGCATGTACAAGGATCTCTCTATTTAAGTGTATCACAAACCCTCATTCTAATCTAAGTTATCTTTTGTTTAAACCTTGTGTTTTCTTCTCCCTTGCTTTCACGAGTTAAGAGAGTGTCTGGTGAGTAGTATCCAGTCTGTTGGTGTGTAATATCCAACGCCCAAGGGCTTTAGAAAGGTGTGTCATATCCGATCTAAGCCTAGGAGTATCAAGGAGCCTTTCCGCAGCCTCTTGTGTCACCATTCGATCCACAGCCTTGATAAACTTGAGTCTTTGATTCGTTTATGCAAGGATCTATCCAAACCATCCAGAGAAGGGTCCTAGGATCTCATTAAGTGGTATCAGAGCACTCTGGAAGGGGAGTTTCGATTTCTCTTTTGCGATTTCTTAAGATCTACTCTTTGTCGATTCATATTTTGTTGATCAATCGGTTCTTGTGTGTTTATTCTCATTTGATCTGCTTGTTTCATTATCAGGATTGCTAGATCTGATTGTTTCGTATTTCATATTGATAGATCTAAGAATTTCGATCAAGTTTTGAACAAAAACCTTTTCACATTCTTGTCGATTACGTTATCGTTTTACTTGATCCGAAAGTTTCTTGTGATTGTGTGACTCGATCTGTTGTTGGAATCATAGATCAGGATTTGATTATCTCATTTCATCATCCGTTGAATCTGATCTGTTATTGTTTCAATTTCGAAAAGATAGAATTCAAATCATCGCGTGTTGATCAAGTATCTTCTTTTGCCGCTTTGTTTGAATACTTTGTTTCTTTGAATCTTGAGTTCTGAATTCTTTTGAACTACTTACTGGTTCAAGTTTTTCGTGTATCAGGAAGCAATGGGGTCTGAGGAGGATGATGAAACCTTTGTGCGAAGGAATAGATTGCTGCAAGAAGCAATCACCAAACAAGTGATGGAAGCGATGGTGAAGTTACTAGAAGAGAAGTATGATCAGAGACCGCATGATGGGCAAGGACAAGCATCTGGTTCAAGACATGAGCCAAGAAGAAACAGACAAGGTCAGCGTGAGCATGCTGGATCAGAAGAGACTGATAACTTCTATGAGAGAAGTAGCCATAGCTCCGGTTCAAGACGTAGCAGTAGAAGATCTCGACGTGATCATGAGGGCCGGAGGCATAGACGCAATGAGCTATCAGGGTTAAAGCTTAAGATCCCTCCTTTCCATGGTAAAGCTGATCCAGATGCCTATCTTGAGTGGGAGAAGAAGATCGAACTCGTTTTCAACTGTCAGCATTACTCAGAGACTAAGAAGATTCAGGTAGCTGCTACCGAGTTCAATGACTATGCATTGAGCTGGTGGGATCAGTTGGTTACAAACAAGAGGCGCAATGGTGAATTTCCCATTGAAACATGGGCAGAGATGAAAGCTGTGATGCGAAAGAGGTTTGTACCAAGCCATTATCACCGTGATCTTCATCAAAAGCTGAGACTGCTCACACAAGGAACAAAGTCTGTAGAGGAATACTTTCAAGAGATGGAGTTGCTTATGCTAAGAGCTTGTGTATCTGAGGACAGTGAAGCTACCATGGCACGGTTTCTTGGTGGGCTCAACCGTGAAATACAAGATAGAGTGGAGATGCAACACTACTTGGAAATAGAGGAGATGCTACACAAAGCTATCTTGGTGGAGCAACAAGTTAAGAGAAGAAGTCATGCGCGTGGCAGCTATGGTTCCAATAGATACCAGACCTCTAAGGAAGATAAACCGAGCTATCAAAAGGAGAGCAAGCCACAGCCAAAAGAAGAAGCCAAGTCTAGTAGCATCTACAACAAAGATAAGGGTAAAGTGGAAGCTACAAGCTCGCGTGCAAGAGATGTGAAGTGTTTTAAGTGCCAAGGGCGTGGGCACTATGCTAATGAATGTACCAACAAACGTGTGATGATCCTTCATGCCAATGGAGAATATGAATCTGCTGATGATGAGACAGAAGCTGAAGAAGATCACAGTTCAGAAGAGGAGTATGTTGCCAACCCGGTTGCTGGAAGATTGCTAGTTGCTAGAAGAACCTTGAGTCTTCAAAGCAAGACCGAGGAGATGGAGCAAAGAGAGAATCTCTTCTATACTAGATGTCTAGTGCAAGGAAAGGTCTGTAGTCTTATTGTGGATGGAGGCAGTTGTGTCAACGTTGCGAGTGAGACTATGGTTAAAAAGTTGGGTTTGAGGTCCAGAAGCATCCTAAACCATATAGGCTCCAATGGCTCAATGAAGAGGGCGAGATGAGAGTATCTACTCAGGTTATGGTTCCCTTAGCCATTGGTAAATATGAAGATGAGATTCTTTGTGATGTGTTGCCTATGGAAGCTGGACACATTCTCCTTGGAAGGCCGTGGCAATCAGATAGACGTGTGATACATGATGGGTATGCCAACAAGCACACCTTTGAGTTTAAAGGGAGAAAGACAGTTCTTGTGCCTATGACTCCTAAGGAAGTTCAGGTTGATCAGCTCCAGCTACAAAAGAAGAAAGAGATAGATCTTTCCGCTGAATCAACAAAGCAACTAAACTTCTATGCCAAGTCTGGTGATGTTAAAAGATCTCTCTGCTCTAACCTTCCTATTCTTTTGTTTATCTATAAGGAATCCCTCTTGACTACTACTAACATTGCACCGGAGTATCCGAGTGAACTTGTCAATCTTTTACAGGAATATCAAGATGTTTTTCCAGAAGATAGTCCCAATGGACTACCACCAGTGCGAGGGATTGAGCACCAAATTGATTTTGTGCCCGGTTCTACACTTCCCAATAGGCCAGCATACAGAACCAATCCGGTGGAGACCAAAGAACTACAAAGGCAAGTGGAGGAACTGATGGAGAAAGGGCATATCCGAGAGAGCATGAGTCCTTGTGCTGTTCCAGTGCTACTTGTGCCCAAGAAAGATGGGAGCTGGCGCATGTGTGTTGATTGCAGAGCCATCAACAATATCACTGTAAAGTATCGCCATCCTATTCCTAGATTAGATGATATGCTTGATGAATTGCATGGTTCTTGCATATTTTCTAAGATTGATTTGAAAAGTGGATACCATCAGATTAGGATGAAAGAAGGAGATGAATGGAAAACTGCATTCAAAACTAAACATGGTCTATATGAGTGGTTAGTCATACCGTTTGGATTAACCAATGCACCTAGTACATTCATGAGATTAATGAATCATGTTCTTAGATCATTCATTGGCATATTTGTTGTGGTATACTTTGATGACATCCTTGTATACAGTAAGAGCTTAATGATCATATAGAACATCTTAGAGCTGTTCTTGATGTGCTTAGAAAGGAATCTCTTTTTGCTAACCTTAAGAAATGTACTTTTGGAACGGATCACTTGGTCTTTTTAGGCTTTATTGTGGGTGCAGATGGGGTTAAAGTTGATCCAGAGAAAGTAAGAGCTATACAAGAATGGCCAATTCCTAAGACAGTGAGTGAAGTGAGGAGCTTCCATGGACTTGCTGGTTTCTATAGGCGCTTTGTGAAAGACTTCAGCACCATAGCATCTCCCTTGACTGAAGTAATCAAGAAGGAAGTCGGATTCAAGTGGGGAGAAGCACAAGAACTTGCCTTTCAATGCCTAAAAGAGAAGCTTACTAATGCCCCTCTTCTTATACTTCCTGATTTTAATAAAACTTTTGAAATAGAATGTGATGCTTCAGGAATTGGAATTGGTGCTGTTTTGATGCAGGAGAAGAGACCCATTGCATACTTCAGTGAGAAGCTTGGAGGAGCTACCCTCAACTATGCAACCTATGATAAAGAACTATATGCCTTGGTGAGGCCTTGCAGACTTGGCAACACTACCTCTGGCCTAAAGAGTTCGTCATACACACAGATCATGAGTCTCTCAAATACCTCAAAGGACAGCACAAACTCAGCAAGAGACACGCAAGGTGGGTTGAGTTCATTGAGACATTTCCTTATGTCATCAAGTATAAACAAGGTAAGGAAAACATAGTTGCTGATGCACTATCCAGAAGGTATGTTCTCTTGAACACTCTTGATGCTAAGCTATTAGGATTTGAGCAGATTAAAGGAATGTATGAGAATGATCCTGATTTTAAAGAAGCTTACAACTCTTGTGAGAAATTTGCTGAGGGACACTACTTTAGGCATGATGGTTTTCTTTTCTATGATAATCGATTGTGTGTGCCTAACTGTTCTTTGAGAGACTTGTTTGTTAGGGAATCTCATGGAGGAAGTCTCATGGGTCACTTTGGTATTGCAAAGACTCTTAAAACTTTGCAGGATCATTTCTTTTGGCCTCGGATGAAAAGAGATGTGGAGAAACTATGTGAGAGATGTGCAACTTGCAAACAAGCCAAGTCTAAGGTTCAGTCTCACGGTTTGTATACTCCTCTCCCTATACCTTATCATCCTTGGAATGACATATCTATGGATTTCATTGTTGGCTTGCCTAGAACTAGGACTGGAAAGGATTCTATCTTTGTGGTTGTGGATAGGTTCTCAAAGATGGCACATTTCATAGCTTGTCACAAAACTGATGATGCATTGCATATTGCTAACTTGTTCTTTAAAGAGATTGTGCGCATACATGGCATGCCTAAGACTATTGTTTCTGATAGAGATACTAAGTTTCTTAGTTATTTTTGGAAGACTCTTTGGTCTAAGCTAGGTACTAAACTCTTGTTTTCTACTACCTGTCATCCACAAACTGATGGACAAACTGAAGTAGTTAATAGGACTCTTGGAACACTCTTGCGTGCATTCATAAAGAAAAACTTGAAATCATGGGAAGACTATTTGCCTCATTGTGAATTTGCATACAATCATGCTGTGCATTCTACTTCTAAGTTTTCTCCTTTTGAGATAGTTTATGGGTTCAATCCCAACTCTCCTTTAGATTTAATTCCTTTACCTGAGTGTGAAAGGGTCAGCGTTGATGGCAAAAAGAAGGCAGAGATGGTGAAACAACTCCACGAGCAGGCTAGGCTCAACATTGAGGCAACAACCAAACAGTATGTTAAGCATGCTAACAAAGGAAGGCGTGAGATGGTCTTTGAAGTGGGTGATCAGGTTTGGATTCACCTAAGGAAAGAGAGGTTTCCCAATGAAAGGAAGTCCAAGCTGATGCCGCGGATTGATGGACCTTTTAAGGTCATAAGGAAGATCAGCAACAATGCCTACAAACTGGATTTGCAAGGTAAGTATGATGTGAGTAATAGCTTCAATGTTACTGACTTGATCCCTTTTATTGCAGATGAGCCAGATTTGAGGACAAATCCTTTTCAAGTGGGAGGGGATGATATGATCATGGACCAGCTAGTTGATAAAGATGAAGAAGGAGAGACTGAAGATACACTAGCTGAAGAGGAAGCTGTCCTAGCCATTCCCACAGGTCCTATCACTCGTGCAATGACAAGGAGACTCAAAGAAGCCGTTGGAAACATACTGAAGATCTCTAAGAAGCAAGAAGACTGTCTTGGTAGAAGCTTGAGCTACCAAGACACACTCATCACCATTCATGTGATCTTACCATCAAGCTGATCATCATCTAGGCAAGTGGCTTGGTATACTCTTTTTCCCTTGATTAGTTTTGTCCCACTGGGTTTTCTAATCAAGGTTTTTAATGAGGTATCAAGTTCACTTACACATTCCTAGTTGATGTATCTTGGATGCAACTCGGCCTAAGGCATCTTGGACCGACTTCATCATCTATCTTATATTATGTTTTAGTCTAAGTGTTGTGTTATTACTTTGAAACCGTGTGGAGCCTTTTCCTTTAAGTTTTCTTATGTTTTCGAGACCTTGTGCATGTACAAGGATCTCTCTATTTAAGTGTATCACAAACCCTCATTCTAATGGAAGTTATCTTTTGTTTAAACCTTGTGTTTTCTTCTCCCTTGCTTTCACGAGTTAAGAGAGTGTCTGGTGAGTAATATCCAGTCTGTTGGTGTGTAATATCCAACGCCCAAGGGCTTTAGAAAGGTGTGTCATATCCGATCTAAGCCTAGGAGTATCAAGGAGCCTTTCCGCAGCCTCTTGTGTCACCATTCGATCCACAGCCTTGATAAACTTGAGTCTTTGATTCGTTTATGCAAGGATCTATCCAAACCATCCAGAGAAGGGTCCTAGGATCTCATTAGATAACTTCTTCATCCCAACTCCTATGAGATTTATTCAACTTCCTGGTGTTTCTCCACCATTTTATGTATCAAAATAAAGCTTCTTACAAAGTGATTCATCCTGGTTTGATTGGAACGATGAAGAAGCTGTCCTATTCCCAAATTGGGAAACTGGAATCACCTGATTTGAAAGTGGGATAACTTCTTCATCCCAACTCCTATGAGATTTATTCAACTTCCTGGTGATTCTCCAACACTTTATGTATCCAAATCAAGCTTCTTACAAAGTGATTCATCCTGGTTTGATTGGACGTCGGAGAAGCTGTCCTATTCCCAAACTGGGAAACTGGAATCACCTGATTAGAAAGTGGGATAACTTCTTCATCCCAACTCCTATGAGATTTATTCAACTTCCTGGTGATTCTACAACACTTTATGTATCCAAATCAAGCTTCTTACAAAGTGATTCATCCTGGTTTGATTGGAACGATGGAGAAGCTGTCCTATTCCCAAACTGGGAAACTGGAATCACCTGATTAGAAAGTGGGATAACTTCTTCATCCCAACTCCTATGAGATTTATTCAACTTCCTGGTGTTTCTCCAACACTTTATGTATCCAAATCAAGCTTCTTACAAAGTGATTCATCCTGGTTTGATTGGAACGACGGAGAAGCTGTCATATTCCCAAACTGGGAAACTAGAATCACCTGATTAGAAAGTGGGATAACTTCTTTATCCCAACTCCTATGAGATTTATTCAACTTCCTGGTGTTTCTCCACCATTTTAAGTATCAAAATTAAGCTTCTTACAAAGTGATTCATCCTGGTTTGATTGGAACGCCGAAGAAGCTGTCCTATTCCCAAACTGGGAAACTGGAATCACCTGATTAGAAAGTGGGATACCTTCTTCATCCCAACTCCTATGAGATTTATTCAACTTCCTGGTGTTTCTCCACCATTTTATGTATCAAGATCAAGCTTCTTACTAAGTTATTCATCCTGGTTTGATTGGAACGACGAAGAAGCTGTCCTATTCCCAAACTGGGAAACTGGAATCACCTTATTTGAAAGTGGGATAACTTCTTCATCCCAACTCCTATGAGATTTATTCAACTTCCTGGTGTTTCTCCACCATTTTATGTACCAAAATCAAGCTTCTTACAAAGTGATTCATCCTGGTTTGATTGGAACGACGGAGAAGCTGGCCTATTCCCAAACTGGGAAACTGGAATCACCTGATTAGAAAGTGGGATAACTTCTTCATCCCAACTCCTATGAGATTTATTCAACTTCCTGGTGTTTCTCCACCATTTTATGTATCAAAATCAAGCTTCTTACAAAGTGATTCATCCTGGTTTGATTGGAACGACGAAGAAGCTGTCCTATTCCCAAACTGGGAAACTGGAATCACCGTATTTGAAAGTGGGATAACTTCTTCATCCCAACTCCTATGAGATTTATTCAACTTCCTGGTGATTCTCCAACACTTTATGTATCCAAATCAAGCTTCTTACAAAGTGATTCATCCTGGTTTGATTGGAACGATGGAGAAGCTGTCCTATTCCCAAACTGGGAAACTGGAATCACCTGATTAGAAAGTGGGATAACTTCTTCATCCCAACTCCTATGAGATTTATTCAACTTCCTGGTGTTTCTCCAACACTTTATGTATCCAAATCAAGCTTCTTACAAAGTGATTCATCCTGGTTTGATTGGAACGACGGAGAAGCTGTCATATTCCCAAACTGGGAAACTGGAATCACCTGATTAGAAAGTGGGATACCTTCTTCATCCCAACTCCTATGAGATTTATTCAACTTCCTGGTGTTTCTCCACCATTTTATGTATCAAAATCAAGCTTCTTACAAAGTTATTCATCCTGGTTTGATTGGAACGACGAAGAAGCTGTCCTATTCCCAAATTGGAAAACTGGAATCACCTGATTTTAAAGTGGGATAACTTCTTCATCCCAACTCCTATGAGATTTATTCAACTTCCTGGTGATTCTCCAACACTTTATGTATCCAAATCAAGCTTCTTACAAAGTGATTCATCCTGGTTTGATTGGAACGACGGAGAAGCTGTCCTATTCCCAAACTGGGAACTGGAATCACCTGATTAGAGAGTGGGATAACTTCTTCATCCCAACTCCTATGAGATTTATTCAACTTCCTGGTGATTCTCCAACGCTTTATGTATCCAAATCAAGCTTCTTACAAAGTGATTCATCCTGGTTTGATTGGTGATAGATTTAGAGAATTTATGTGAGAGTTTAAGGAGGATTTGTGAAGAGATTAGAGAAGAACTAGGTTAAACCGTGAGGGAGAGAGTGAGATTGACAAAGAGAATAATAGAGAACTCTTTTCCCTTGAATTCAATTGTTTATGGGAACAACCCATTTATAGAATTCTTACAGCAAGATGTCGACATGAAGGAAACAATAAACAAAGAGGTTAAGACAAAGGAGAGATGGGCAGAGTGGTCCTGGATAGTGACAGGTCCTAACGGGTGGGAAGACTTTGAATCCTTAACCAAACCCGTGACCTGTACTCTCAACGGTTCCCCACTTCCCTTAGGCGATTCCACACATTCTTCTTGCCTTCTTCTCTTCTACATCAGTCACTCTTATGCCTTGCACTCCAAGTTAGGGTTGTCTTGTACGGACAGACTTGTCTAGCAAGGTAAGTTGAGTGATTGCTTGATCCGGATGTAATTGTTCCCCTCTTGCTTTATACTTCATTCTCCTCTCTTTATTGCTTCATGTCAACACTCCCCCTCAAGCTTGACAGTGGTGATTGTCAAGCTTGGGAACCATGAAGCATTCCCTCATGAAAACCTTTACTTGGAAAAACCACTTGGGATAAAAACAAAGCAAAGGAAAAAGAGTAGAATACTCCATGGTGAGGGGATCATTGACATGGGAGGTTTATGAGTCCAAGTACTGGAAGAATGGACTCACAAACTTTGCTACTGGCCGCCTTGGTGAAGATGTCAGCCAGCTGATCCTCACTTCTTGTATAACATGGGAGAATCACTTGCTGCTCTACTGCTTGTCTTACCTTGTGGCAGTCCACTTCTATGTGTTTTGTGTTAAAATGAGCATTCAGTATATGGGGAGATGGCTTAAGGAGTTGAGGATGTGAGAATGTGGAGGCAAAGGGAAGGAAGGTTAGGGATCGACCAGGCCGTACAAGAGGCCGTACCGGCCGTACCGTCCGTACTGTCCGGGTCGATCCATAACTCGACCAAGCGGGAAGTTACCCGGGTGAAAGGGTTAAACGGCCAAAGGGGTTTTACCTTAGGAGATATGACCGTTTGGATGGATAGAGTGACCGCGGCTTATCCTGACAGTCTGGCACAAGCTGTAAAGGCAAAAGGGAACCTAGTCCAAGATGCCAAAAGCGTGTGACAGCTCCCATTGGTTTACATTTGAATTAAAGCAATCTTATCCTTGACCTCACATGCTTAGCGCTTCTGAATACCCTAATGTCTCTCTCTATATATTGTAAACTCTGTCTTGATTAATAAATAACACGAGTTTATCAGATTCTCTCTCTAGTTCATCATGTTTCTCTTCTACATTTCATAAATCATCTCATCTCACTTTAATCTTTCTCTAAATCTCTCAATACCTGTTCAACTCTCTAAAATCATATGGTATCAGAGCCAGGTTGGTTTTGGTATTGAGATTTAGAGTGTTCTTCAGCTTCAGTTCATACTCTTTCATACTTTCTTTTCGGTTCTAACAAAGCAAGATGGAGGGAAACTACAAGGTCATTACGGTTCCTGTTGCGTTGAAGGGTGGTAGTAACTACCTGTTGTGGTCAAGGCTGGTGAAGACAGCCATTGGGAGGCTAGGGCTGTGGAGTCACATCACGGATGATGCAACCAAGCCAGTGGCTAAAGACGGAGAAGGAGATGAAGGTGTGGGAGATCAAGTTGCTGCTGCCGAGAAGAAGTGGATTCAAGAAGACCTGATGGTGCTTTCAGTGCTACAAGGGTCCCTTGAAGAGCATCTTTTGGAGGCCTACAGCTACTGCGAGACTCCAAAACACCTGTGGGAGGTACTCCAGAAGACATTTGGGAACGTTACCAATCTGAACCGCGTGTATGAGATTAAGAAGGCCATCAACACACTGGTTCAAGATGGAGAAGAGTTCACCAAGCATTTGGGCAAGTATAGATCCTTGTGGTCTAAGCTTGAATCATTGAGGCCAAGCACCGCGGATCAAGAGCTACTCATGGAGAGGAGGGAGCAGGATCAGGTGTTTGGATTGCTGCTGACACTAGATCCTCCATTCAATGATGTGATCAAGCACATGTTGAGGATGCCGAGTCTTCCATCTATGGAGGAAGTGTGTGCGCAGATTCAGAAGGAAGAGGGGTCACTTGGTATGTTTGGAGGGAAAGGAGACATGGCTCTGTCCAACAAGGCTGAAGCAATCCAAGCACACAAGGCTGCTTACCGTGGAGAGGAAAGGAAGTTCAGTGGAAACTGTGACCATTGCAAGAAGCCGGGACACAAGAGGAGTCAGTGCTGGATCCTACACCCCCATTTGAAGCCGGCCAAGTTCAACAAGGAGAGAGAGGGAAGAGCTCACCTTTCTGCAGAGACAAGTGAAGCTGGCGCATCAGGAGCTGGCTCATCTGGTCTTGCGGGTGAAAGTGAAGGAAGAGCCTTAACCTCTCACCACCAAGGAGCTGTGAAGAACATGGATCATGAGGTGATCAAGAAGTCAGACATTGATGCCTTGATCAAAGCCCTTAAAGAGTCTGGTAAAGCCCTTGGTTATTCCTATACTGCTCATGTGTTGCCTAGAACTTGTGATAGCTTGCTAGGAAACTTTGATAGAATGGGAAATGAACCAGATAGATATACAACCTTTGCTGCTGATAGGATGTCTAGAAATGAATCCACATTGCTTGATCTCATTGATAAACTGAAACTGGTAAAAGAATCACCTAGGAATCATATTGCTCAAGGAATAAAACCATTGATTATTGATTCAGGTGCTTCACATCACATGATAAGTGATGATAGCCTTATAAAGAACATAGAACCGGCTCATGGACATGTAATGATTGCAAATGGTGATAGAATTCCTATTAGAGGAGTAGGAGACTTGAAACTGTTTAATAAGGATTCTAAAGCTTTGTACATGCCTGAGTTTACTTCTAATCTATTATCTGTTAAGAGGTGTACCAATGATCTTCAATGCAATGTTATTTTCAGTCCTAATGATGTGAAATTTCAGGATATTGAAAGCAGTAAGTTGATTGGGCAAGGAGTAACCAAAGGAGACCTTTATTTACTTGAAGACCTTTCTATCATTTCTAGTTCTAGTTGCTTGTTGAGTTCCGTTTTAAGTAGAGGTGCATTGTGGCATTCTAGGCTAGGACATCCACATGTTAGAGCCTTAAGCTTAATGTTACCAGGTGTCATGTTTAAAAATAATGAGTGTGAAGCTTGTATTTTGGGAAAACATTGTAAGACTGTGTTCAAGAGATCTACTACTATCTATGATAAATGCTTTGATCTTGTTCATTCTGATGTATGGACTGCTCCATGCTTATCTAGGGACAATTACAAATACTTTGTCACATTCATAGATGAGAAATCCAAATACACCTGGATAACACTAATTAAAACAAAGGATAGGGTTCTAGATGCATTTAGAAACTTTCAATCATATGTTTCTAACCAGTATAATGCCAAGATTAAGATTTTCAGGTCTGATAATGGTGGAGAGTATACTGGCCATGCATTCAAGAACCATCTAGCTCAACATGGGATACTTCACCAAACGAGTTGCCCTTATACACCTCAACAAAATGGAGTGGCTGAGAGAAAGAACAGACATCTTATGGAAGTGGCTAGATCAATGATGTTCCAGATGAGAGTAGCAAAGAGATTCTGGAGTGATGCTGTGATCACGGCTTGCTACCTAATCAATAGGATTCCAACCAAGATCCTGGAAGACAAAGCTCCTTATGAAGTTCTCAACAACAGCAAGCCAGTCCTAGATCACCTAAGAGTGTTTGGGTGTGTAAGCTATGTTCTTATCCCGGGAGAGATGAGAAACAAGCTGGAAGCAAAGAGTATCAAAGCTATGATGATAGGATACTCAACCACACAGAAGGGATACAAGTGCTTTGTTCCTGAGTCAAGGAGAGTTCTTGTATCAAGAGATGTCAAGTTCTTTGAAGAGAAGAGCTACTATGAAGATAAAGATTGGAAAGAGCTGGAGGATCTTTCACAACCTTCAGATAGAGCTACAAGCTTGAGACAGATACTAGAAGGTCTTGGAATTGAAATGTCCCAGGAGTCGACAGAGAATCAGTCATCAGAAAGACAAGAAGCTGAAGAACCATCTCACCTTGATCATGAGGGAGGGAATGGAATTGAGCCGGATGAGAATCAAGATTTTGCGGATCATCCTGATCAAGGTGGAGCTGAACCAAGTAATGAAGAGCTTAATGAGTTACCAGAACAAGGAGAAGTGGAAGCAACTGAAGTAGAAGCACCAGAGCAAGCACCAGCTGAGGTACCATTGAGGAGAAGCACACGGCTGAAGAGAGATGCTTCCAACTGGGTAAACACGAGAGTGTACTACAATGCCCAGGCTGTGGAGCATCCTTCTCAAGCTGTGTGTTCATTTGCCTGTTATCCAAAGGAGCATTGCGCATTCATGATGAGCCTAGATGAAAGTAGTGTACCAAGATCATATGAAGAGGCAATGCTACATCAAGATTGGAAGGAATCTGTTGGAGATGAGGCAAATGCCATGATAAAGAATGACACTTGGTTTGAAAGTGAGTTGCCAAAAGGAAAGAAGGCAGTAACCAGCAAGTGGATATTCACCATTAAGTATCTACCTGATGGAACCATTGACAGAAAGAAGACAAGACTGGTGGCTAGAGGATACACTCAAACATATGGGGAAGACTACATTGATACCTTTGCCCCTGTTGCCAAGCTACATACAATAAGAATTGTATTGTCTCTTGCTGTGAACCTTGAGTGGGAGCTTTGGCAGATGGATGTGAAGAATGCATTTCTTCAGGGAGAACTAGAAGATGAAGTGTACATGCATCCACCACCGGGTCTTGAACATCTTGTGAAACCAGGGAATGTATTGAGACTCAAGAAGGCAATCTATGGGTTGAAGCAATCACCTAGAGCATGGTACAACAAGCTGAGTACTACTCTGAATGGCCGTGGGTTCAAGAAGTCAGAGTTGGATCACACCCTCTTCACCCTCACTACACCTTCAGGTATCATCTGTCTACTCGTATATGTTGATGACATTATCATAACAGGTAGTGATAAGGCTGGTATAAAAGCCACAAAGGAGTTTTTGAAATCTGTGTTTGAAATCAAAGACTTAGGGGAAATGAAATACTTCTTGGAATTGAGTTGTGTAGATCTAAGGAAGGATTGTTCATTTCCCAAAGGAAGTATACACTTGATCTTTTGAAAGATGCAGGTATACAAGGAGACAAGACAGCAAAGATGCCTCTTGAAGATGGATACAAGGTTCCACGTGAGGGGGAGGTTGAAGATAGCAAGGCCTTTCATGATCCAAAGCTGTACAGGAAGCTAGTAGGGAAGCTCATCTATCTTACAATCACACGACCAGACATATGCTTTGCGGTGAACCAAGTGAGCCAGCATATGCAAGTCCCAAAGGATCATCACTGGCGCATGGTGGAGAGACTTCTCTTGTATCTAAATGGGACGTCAAGCCTTGGAGTGTGGATGGGATGCAACAAGAGCACTGAAGTGGTGGGATACTGTGATGCGGATTGGGCTGGAGATAGAGCAGACAGGAGACCAACCACCGGCTATTGTACATTCATTGGAGGCAACTTGGTGACTTGGAAGAGTAAGAAGCAGAAGGTGGTGTCTTGTTCAAGCGCTGAAGCTGAGTATAGAGCAATGCTGAAGCTTACCAATGAGTTGGTATGGATCAAAGGGATCTTGAAACACTTGGAGATAGAGCAGGGAACTCCAATGACTATGCATTGTGATAATCAAGCGGCTATACACATTGCGACCAACTCAGTTTTCCATGAGAGAACCAAGCACATTGAAGTAGATTGTCACAAGGTGAGGCAGATGATTGTCTTGGGAGTGATCTTGCCATGCTACACAAGGAGTGAGGATCAACTTGCGGATGTGTTCACCAAGGGTGCAAGACAAAAGACTATGGAGTCCATTCATACCAGATTGGGGCTCATAGATCTTTCCCCAAGGAGCTGATCCCCTTTGCCATGAGGTCTTCACTCTTTTTCCCTCATCAAGGTTTTGTCCCAATGGGTTTTCCTTGGTGAGGTTTTTAATGAGGGAGATCTCATGGTGGTTCCAAGCTTAACTAAGTTACTAAGTTAAGCTTGAGGGGGAGTGTTAAAATGAGCATTCAGTATATGGGGAGATGGCTTAAGGAGTTTAGGATGTGAGAATGTGGAGGCAAAGGGAAGGAAGGTTAGGGATCGACCAGGCCGTACAAGAGGCCGTACCGGCCGTACCGTCCGTACTGTCCGGGTCGATCCATAACTCGACCAAGCGGGAAGTTACCCGGGTGAAAGGGTTAAACGGCCAAAGGGGTTTTACCTTAGGAGATATGACCGTTTGGATGGATAGAGTGACCGCGGCTTATCCTGACAGTCTGGCACAAGCTGTAAAGGCAAAAGGGAACCTAGTCCAAGATGCCAAAAGCGTGTGACAGCTCCCATTGGTTTACATTTGAATTAAAGCAATCTTATCCTTGACCTCACATGCTTAGCGCTTCTGAATACCCTAATGTCTCTCTCTATATATTGTAAACTCTGTCTTGATTAATAAATAACACGAGTTTATCAGATTCTCTCTCTAGTTCATCATGTTTCTCTTCTACATTTCATAAATCATCTCATCTCACTTTAATCTTTCTCTAAATCTCTCAATACCTGTTCAACTCTCTAAAATCATATTTTGTCCTCTCATGGAAGACTGAGTTGGATGCAATGTGTATTGCGGCTTG
This sequence comes from Brassica rapa, assembly GCF_000309985.2. Lineage (NCBI taxonomy): Eukaryota > Viridiplantae > Streptophyta > Magnoliopsida > Brassicales > Brassicaceae > Brassica > Brassica rapa. The sequence continues at coordinate 36,397 of NW_022610066.1, forward strand.
GTTGTCACAATGCATGGTCATGGGAGTTTTGATCTCAATTCCCAAGTCGCCTAGAAGCCCTTTTATCCAGATAAGCTCACTGGTTAGCTTCCTCATTGATACGTACTCTGCTTCTGCACTAGAGCAAGACACTACCTTCTGTTTCTTGCTCTTCCAAGTGACCAGATTTCCTCCAATGAATGTACAATAGCCGGTGGTTGATCTTCTGTCTATTCTGTCCCCAGCCCAATCTGCATCACAGTATCCTATCACCTCAGTGTTCTTGTTGCAAGCCATCCATACACCCTGACCTGGCGCCTCTCTCAAGTATCTTAGTATCCTCTCCACCATGTTCCAGTGATGAACCTTGGGAGTTTGCATGTGCTGGCTTACTTGATTAACTGCAAAGCACACATCTGGCCGAGTGATGGTTAGATAGATCAGCTTCCCAACCATCCGTCTATATTGTTTGACATCTTCAAATGGAGTATCTTCATACTCCCCCTCTCGCAATACCTTGTAACCTTCTTCAAGTGGTGTCTTGTCTTGTCTTCCTCCAAGATCTCCTGCCTCCTTTAAGATATCCAGGGTATACTTTCTTTGGGACATGAACAATCCTTCCTTTGATCTGCACATCTCAATGCCAAGGAAGTACTTCAGTTCCCCTAGATCTTTGATATCAAATGCGGCTTTAAGAAAGGTCTTGGTTGAACTGATCCCCTCCTTGTCACAACCAGTGATGATAATATCATCCACATAGACTAGAATCACAACAATCCCTTGCTTGCTGGTGAGAGTGAAGAGTGTGTGATCCGCTTGAGATTTCACAAAGCCTTTCCCATTCAGTGTAGTGCTCAGCTTGTGATACCAAGCTCTTGGTGATTGCTTCTAATGAACTCCTAGGATGTTTCTTTGGATTGAACTGGATAGATCCTTGTATAAACGAATCAGAGACTCAAGTTTATCAAGGTGATGGATCGTATGGTGACACAAAGAGTTGCGGAATGACTCCTTGATACTCCTAGATGACTAGCTTGGATATTACACACCAAAATAGACACCCTTAGTTGTTGGATATGACACACCAACGAGATTCACTCAAGACTTGATGAGAAGTAAAGAGAGAACAAAGAAATCTGATAGATTTTGTAGAAAAAAGATTGTGTTTTAAAAGAGAGAACGCATACAAGCTTATATAGAGAAGTATGGAACAGGCTCCATATTCTCGAGATCATTAAAGGGAACAGGCTCCCTTGGAACTACAACAAAGACTAAAGACTTATTCAAATTTGAAAAGAGTTTTAAAACATGAAATAAAAACCATAGTTTAAAAATAACATAAGGTGGAACCATGATACATCATCTAAGGTTTATGTAAGTAACTTGTGGCCTCATTAAAAACCTGCCTTTGGAAAACCCAATGGGACAAAACCAAAGGTTAGGAAAAGAGCACACACAAGCACTTGCTTAGATGATGATCAGTTTGAAACCATTGCTTGAATGGTGATAAGAGTGTCTTGATTGATCAAACGTCCATCAAGGCCGTCTTCTTGCTTCCATGAGATCATAAGTAGACTTCCAACAGCTTCTTTGAGTCTTCTAGCTTTGGCGCGAGTGATGGGACCTGGTGGAATGACTAAGGCATCATCTTCTTCCCTTGATTTGTCTTTGAACTCTTCATCTCCATCCTTGTGCTGATCCATGATCATATCATCCCCTCCCTCTTGAAAAGGATTTGTCCTCAAATCTGGCTCATCTGCAAAATAAGGAATCAAGTCAGTGATATTAAAACTATTGCTCACATCATACCTTCCTTGGAGATCCAGCTTGTAAGAATTGTTGCCGATTTTCTTTATGATCTCAAATGGTCCATCAATCCTTGGCATGAGCTTGGATTTCCTCTCATTAGGAAATCTTTCTTTCCTTAGGTGAATCCAGACTTGATCACCCACTTCAAAGACTCTTTCACGCCTCCCTTGTTTGCTTGTTTGGCATATTGCTTAGTCTTCTCTTCTATGTTGCGCCTTGCTTGTTCATGAAGTTGTTGTACCTTCTCTGCCTTCTTCTTGCCATCAAGACTAACTCTTTCACACTCAGGTAAAGGTATTAGATCCAAAGGAGAGATGGGATTGAACCCATAAACAATTTCAAATGGAGAAAACTTAGTAGCAGAATGCACAGCATGATTATATGCAAATTCACAATGAGGCAAACAATCTTCCCATGATTTCAAGTTCTTCTTTATGATTGCACGGAAGAGTGTACCAAGAGTTCTATTAACTACTTCAGTCTGACCATCAGTTTGTGGGTGACAAGTAATAGAAAACAATAGCTTAGTGCCTAGTTTAGACCAAAGAGTTTTCCAAAAGTAGCTTAGAAACTTAGTATCTCTATCAGATACAATAGTCTTAGGCATGCCATGTAAACGCACAATCTCCTTAAAGAACAAGTTAGCTGCATGCAATGCATCATCAGTTTTATGACAAGCAATGAAGTGTGCCATCTTACAAAATCTATCAACTACCACAAAGATTGAATCTTTACCAGTACGAGTTCTAGGCAATCCAACAATGAAGTCCATAGAGATATCATTCCAAGGATGATAAGGGATGGGTAAAGGAGTGTACAAACCATGTTTTTGGACTTTGGACTTAGCTTGTTTACAAGTTGCACACCTTTCACAAAGTCTTTCCACATCTCTTTTCATCCGCGGCCAGTAGAAGTGATCCTGCAAGGTCTTGAGAGTTTTCGCAACACCAAAATGTCCCATGAGGCTTCCTCCATGAGATTCCCTAACAAATAAATCTCTCAAAGAACAATTAGGCACACAAAGTCTATTATCATAGAAAAGAAATCCATCCTGCCTAAAGTAATGTCCAGCAGCAAATTTCTCACAAGACTTGTAAGCATCTTTAAATTCAGGATCATTCTCATACATTACTTTAATCTGCTCAAATCCTAATAGCTTAACATCAAGAGTGTTCAAGAGAACATACCTTCTGGATAGTGCATCAGCAACTATGTTTTCCTTACCTTGTTTATACTTGATGACATAAGGAAATGTCTCAATGAACTCAACCCACCTTGCGTGTCTCTTGCTGAGTTTGTTCTGGCTTTTAAGGTACTTGAGAGACTCATGATCAGTGTGAATGACAAACTCCTTGGGCCATAGGTAATGCTGCCATGTCTGCAAAGCCCTCACCAAAGCATAGAGTTCCTTGTCATAAGTAGCATAGTTGAGAGTTGCTCCTCCAAGTTTTTCACTGAAATATGCTATGGGTTTCTTTTCCTGCATAAGAACAGCACCAATTCCAATTCCAGAGGCATCACATTCAATTTCAAAAGTTTTATTGAAATCAGGAAGTATAAGAAGAGGGGCGTGAGTAAGCTTCTCTTTAAGGCATTGGAAGGCAGTCTCTTGTGCTTCTCCCCACTTGAATCCGACTTCTTTCTTTATCACTTCAGTCAGGGGAGCTGCTATAGTGCTAAAATCTTTAACAAACCGCCTGTAGAAACCAGCAAGGCCGTGGAAGCTCCTCACTTCACTTATAGTCTTTGGAATTGGCCATTCTTTGATTGCTTTGATTTTCTCCTGATCCACCTTTACTCCATCTGCACTTACAACAAAACCTAGAAAGACCAAGTTATCCGTTCCAAAAGTACACTTCTTAAGGTTAGCAAAAAGAGATTCCTTTCTAAGCACATCAAGAACAGCTCTAAGATGTCATATATGATCATTAAAGCTCTTACTGTATACCAGGATGTCATCAAAGTATACCACAACAAATATGCCAATGAATGATCTAAGAACATGATTCATTAATCTCATGAATGTACTAGGTGCATTGGTTAATCCAAATGGCATGACTAACCACTCATATAAACCATGTTTAGTTTTGAATGCAGTTTTCCATTCATCTCCTTCTTTCATCCTAATCTGATGGTATCCACTTTTCAAATCAATCTTAGAAAATATGCAAGAACCATGCAATTCATCAAGCATATCATCTAATCTAGGAATAGGATGGCGATACTTTACAGTGATATTGTTGATGGCTCTACAATCAACACACATGCGCCAGCTTCCATCCTTCTTAGGCACAAGAAGTACTGGTACTGCACATGGGCTCATGCTCTCACGGATATGCCCCTTTGCCATCAATTCCTCAACTTGTTTTTGCAGTTCTTTAGTCTCCACGGGATTAGTCCTATAAGCTGGCCTATTTGGAAGTGTAGAACCAGGGACAAACTGATGCTCAATCCCTCTAAGAGGTGGAAGACCAATTGGATTATCTTCAGGAAATACATCTTCAAATTCCTGTAAAAGATACTCAATTTCACTCGGATATACCGGTGTTGGGTCAGTAACATTCAAAAGAGACTCTTTAAAGATAAGTAAAAGAATAGATTGATGAGCATTGAGAGTTCTTTTGATATCACCCGAGTTGGCATAGAAACTATGCTGCTTCTTTGAATCAGGTTTGAGGTCTATTTCTTTCTTCTTTTGTAGCTGCAGTTGATCTTGGTGAACCTCCTTTGGTGTTAGAGGAACCAGCACAGTCTTCTTCCCTTTGAACTCAAACGTGTGCTTGTTGGTGTAGCCATCATGTATCACTCGTCTATCTGATTGCCATGGCCGACCAAGAAGGATATGTCCAGCTTCCATAGGCAGTACATCATAGAGAACCTCATCCTCATACCTTCCAATTGCAATGGGAACCGAAACCTGACTAGAAACCCTCATTTCTCCTTCTTCATTCAACCATTGAAGCCGGTAGGGCTTTTGATGTTTCTGTACTTGGAGGCCAAGCTTCTTTACCATAGTTTCACTAGCTACATTCACACAACTTCCTCCATCAATGATAAGACTACAGACCTTTCCTTGTACAAGGCACCGAGTGTAGAATAGATTCTCTCTTTGTTCTTGCTCTTCAGCTTTACTTTGCAAACTCAAAGTTCTTCTAGCCACCAATAGCTTTCCTCTCACGGGTTCTTCTTCATATTCTTCTTCAGTAAGCGCCTTACACTCAGACTCTGAAAGCTCATCCTCAGATTCATACTCTCCATTCTCAAGAAGAATCATGATTCTTTTATTGGTGCACTCATTTGCATAATGGCCTCTACCCTGACACTTAAAGCACTTAACATCTCTAGCTCTTGCACTTGAAACCTCGGCCTTTCCTTTATCCTTACTGTAAATGGAATTTGGCTTTGAATCTTCTTTCAGTTGCGGTTTGCTTTCCTTTTGATAGCTAGACTTTTCTTCTTTAGTTCCCTGAAGTCTGGTGTTGTAACGAGAGTGAGAATGGCCCTTCCTCTTAACTTGTTGCTCAACTAGTATAGCTTTGTGAAGCATCTCCTCTATCTCCACATAGTGCTGCATCTCAACATTATCTTGTATCTCTCGGTTGAGACCTCCTAAGAACCTAGCCATAGTAGCTTCTTTATCTTCAGAAACACGAGCTCTCAGCATCAACAACTCCATGTCTTGATAGTATTCTTCAACAGACCGAGATCCTTGGGTGAGTCTTCTTAACTTCTGGTGCAAGTCGCGATGATAGTGATTTGGCACAAATCTTTTACGCATGAGAGCCTTCATCTCGTGCCATGTTTCAACGGGATACTCTTGGTTAAGTCTCCTGGTAGTCACAAGCTGGTCCCACCAACTCAGCGCATAGTCATGAAACTCAGTTGCTGCTATCTGAATTCTTTGGGCATTGGTGTAGTGCTTACAGTTAAACACCAACTCCATCTTCTTTTCCCATTCCAAGTAAGCATCCGGATCAACTTTGCCATGGAAAGGAGGTATCTTCAGCTTTAAACCAGCAAGATCATCTCTGTAAGTTCCCCTTTCATCATGATCTCTTCTATATCTCCTTCTACTATCTCTAGAAGAGGAACTGCTGCGCGTGGCTCGGTTACGCTCATAGTAGTGGTCTGTTTCTTGTGATTCAGCATGCTCTTTCGGGGTTTCATCACGTCTTTCTCGTCTAGACTCATTGCTATGACCTTGGCCAGTAGCTTGCCTTATCTCTTGCCTTATTTCATCGCGAAGTTCCTTCATACTGCTCTTGATCATATCAGCAACGGTAGTGATCATCGTTTGGTTTAATTGCTCAGTCATCTGATCTCTCAATAACTTGTTCTGTCTCACGAGTTCTGCTTCCTCTTCCGACTCACTCACCATGGTACCTGATTCAGAAAACACTCAAACAAGTAAGATGTTCACAAGAATCAAATCAGAACAATTAATCGACGCGGAACAACTTTCAACAGATTCAAAAGATAGAAAACTTGTAGATCACGGATTAGAGAATTCAAATCGACAAGACTAAGATCAGATCTATCAATTTTGGGATTTATGCAGATCAGATTCAAGATAAATAAGAGCAGATCTATCACAGAAACGTCACAAATCAAATTATTCAGCAAGTGATTCAACAGATCAAGTGATTCGATTACTTCCTTCACACGGATCTGATGAGTTTGATTCAAAATATGATAAGAACACTTAGATCTAACAGGATTCAACACTGATGATTAGCAATCAGGTGATATGCTACTCAGATGATACGAGAAAACAACAACAGATCACAGATCTATCAATGGTAATCAAAGAAGTTGAAGAGTTTATTTGAAACCAAAGAGAAATCGAAAACTTCCCAATCCAAAGCAGCTCTGATACCACTTAATGAACTCCTAGGATGTTTCTTTGGATTGAACTGGATAGATCCTTGTATAAACGAATCAGAGACTCAAGTTTATCAAGGTGATGGATCGTATGGTGACACAAAGAGTTGCGGAATGACTCCTTGATACTCCTAGATGACTAGCTTGGATATTACACACCAAAATAGACACCCTTAGTTGTTGGATATGACACACCAACGAGATTCACTCAAGACTTGATGAGAAGTAAAGAGAGAACAAAGAAATCTGATAGATTTTGTAGAAAAAAGATTGTGTTTTAAAAGAGAGAACGCATACAAGCTTATATAGAGAAGTATGGAACAGGCTCCATATTCTCGAGATCATTGAAGGGAACAGGCTCCCTTGGAACTACAACAAAGACTAAAGACTTATTCAAATTTGAAAAGAGTTTTAAAACATGAAATAAAAACCATAGTTTAAAAATAACATAAGGTGGAACCATGATACATCATCTAAGGTTTATGTAAGTAACTTGTGGCCTCATTAAAAACCTGCCTTTGGAAAACCCAATGGGACAAAACCAAAGGTTAGGAAAAGAGCACACACAAGCACTTGCTTAGATGATGATCAGTTTGAAACCATTGCTTGAATGGTGATAAGAGTGTCTTGATTGATCAAACGTCCATCAAGGCCGTCTTCTTGCTTCCATGAGATCATAAGTAGACTTCCAACAGCTTCTTTGAGTCTTCTAGCTTTGGCGCGAGTGATGGGACCTGGTGGAATGACTAAGGCATCATCTTCTTCCCTTGATTTGTCTTTGAACTCTTCATCTCCATCCTTGTGCTGGTCCATGATCATATCAGCTTCAAACCATAGATGGCCTTTTTGAGTCTGAGTACATTCCCTGGTTTCACCATCTCTTCCATTCCCGGAGGAGGTCTCATATATACCTCATCTTCTAGTTCACCTTGCAAGAAAGCATTCTTCACATCCATTTGCCAAAGATCCCACTCTTGATTTACTGCCAATGAGAGAATGATCCGGATTGTGTGAAGTTTGGCCACTGGTGCAAAGGTGTCTAGATAGTCTTCTCCATACACTTGGGTGTATCCTCTTGCAACCAATCTGGTCTTCTTTCTTTCTGGCTTTCCATTTGCAAGGTACTTGATGGTGTGTATGAGTCTGCTGGTCACGGCTTTCTTCCCTTTTGGAAGCTCTGTCTCATACCAGGTGTTGTTCCTCTCCATGGCTCCCATTTCATCATTCACTGATTCCCTCCATTCGTCATCTTCCATAGCTTCTGCATATGTTCTTGGTATCCATTCCTGATCCAATGAACCCACAAAGGCTTGATGTTCTTCTGGATAGTGGGCTAGGGAGCACACTCCACTGGGTGGGTGAGCTACTGCCTCTGCATTGAAGTAGACTCTGGTGTTGTTCCAGTTTGTAGCCGGATTCTTGATCCTGGTACTTCTTCTAAGCACTGGCTGAGCTTCTTCATTCTGAGTTCCTTCTCCACCTTCCAAGTTCTGATTCTGATCCTCCACTTCCTCCTCTTGGTCATGGTGCTCTTCTTGATCATGAACTGGTGGTTCACTCTGATTTCCCCCCTCATGATCAAGGGGAGCAGCTTCTTGTATCTCAACTTCATCCGTAGTTGTCTCGGTTTGCTCTTCAGACCGGCTTGATCCTCCCCCATTATCTGATCCTGCTTGTCCTGGCTCTTCCATAGGTAAGCTGACCCCAAGTCTCCTCATGACTTGTCTGAGATTGGCTGCTCTATCTGATGCGGATTGAGACAGGTTCTCCAGCTCATTCCAGTCCTTGTTGTTGTAGTACCCTCTGGTTTCTACAAACTTCACATCCCTAGACACTAGGACTCGCCTAGTCTCTGGTTCATAGCACTTATAGCCCTTCTGGTTTGGTGAATACCCAATGAACATGGCTCTTGTGCTCTTAGCCTCCAGCTTGTTCCTTAGTTCTCCTGGTTTTAAAACAAAGCAAAGACACCCAAACACACGCATATGATCAATGGATGGTTTAGCTTTATTCAATACCTCAAATGGAGATTGGTCTTGGAGAACTCTGGTAGGAATTCAGTTGATCAAGTAGCATGCAGTTAGGACCGCATCTCCCCAGAAGCTCTTTGGGACACTTGTATGGAACATCATGCTCCTAGTGACCTCCATGAGGTGTCTGTTCTTCCTCTCGGCCACACCATTCTGTTGTGGAGTGTATGGACAGCTGGTTTGATGGATTACACCTTGTTTGGATAGGTGGGCTTTGAATGCATTGCTGGTGTACTCTCCTCTATTATCTGATCTCAAAATCTTAACTTTGGCATTGTAATGGTTAGAGACATATGTTTCAAAGTTTATGAATGCATCTAAGACCCTATCCTTTGATTGTAAGAGAGTGACCCATGTATACTTGGATTTCTCATCAATAAAGGTCACAAAATATTTGTGATGTTCTCTAGAGAGACATGGAGCAGTCCATACATCCGAGTGGATTAAATCAAAACAGTGTTCATAGATTGTACTAGACTTGGGAAAAACAGTTTTGCAATGTTTTCCTAAGATACAAGCTTCACAATCTTGTTGAAATGAAATACTAGCAACATGATGTTCAAGGCACGAGAGTGAGGATGTCCTAATCTAGCATGCCACATTACATCTTTAGGGAAATTAAAACTTGAATTGAAAGCAACAGATAGATCGGATGCAAGCTTAGTGTCTTCTAGCAAGTACAGGTTTCCCTTGCTCACACCTTTGCCAAGCAACCTACATGAGTCAATATCCTGAAAGTAGACATCATCAGGCGTAAATATAACATTGCAATTCAAGTCATTGGTCACCCTTTTCACAGATAACAAATTAGAGGTGAAACTAGGCATGTAGAAGGCTTTGGAATCTTTCTCAAATAATTTAAGTTCACCTATGCCTTTAATTGGAACCTTGTTACCATCAGCTATCATAACATTTCCTACTGCAGGAGTAATATTTTTAATCAAGTTTAGATCACTAATCATGTGATGAGAGGCTCCTGAGTCTATGACTAAGGGTTTAACTCTATCAGATTCATGGGAGACTTGAAAAGCAGTGAATAAACTCCTAGGAACATGATAGGATGCACTAAGAGAGGTACCAAGAGTTTTACCAGACTCCTTAAGAGCTTTGATGAGTGCCTCAATGTCGGATTTCTTGATGGACTCATCCTGGTTTCCCTTGCTCTCATGAGTGCGGTAGGCTGTGGAAGCTTCTCCTACATCACCTGAATAGTTTGCTCGGCCATCAGTCTTGAACTTAGCCGGTTTGAGGTGTGGGTGAAGTATCCAGCACTTGTCTTTGCCGTGACCCTTCTTCTTGCAATGATCACACACCCACACCTTCTTCTCCTCCGGCTTGTAGTACCCTTTGTTGGCTACTCCGGCAGGTTTGCTCTCGGCTCCTTCAGCTTGATTGGCCATCACTAGCTCTCCCTTTCTCTTAAAGAGACCCACTGAGCCGTGCTCCTTCTGAATCTCAGCACACACTTCATCTAGAGATGGGAGCTCCTTGTTCCTCAGTATGTGCCTAATAAGGTCATCATACCCTGGGTTGAGAGTGAGCAGCAAGGCAAAGACCTTATCTTGCTCCCTTCTTTCATGTAGAACATCCGGATCAACTGTTGCAGGTCTGAGCATCTCTAGCTCAGCCCATAGAGACCGGAACTTCCCAAAATGAGCATCAAAGTCTGTGTCCTCTTGACTTAGAGAGTTGATTGCTCCTTTTACTTCATACACCTTGCTGATGTTGGATTTGTTGGCATACACCTTCTTGAGAGTATCCCACAGCTCCTTGGAAGTTTCACAAAATGCATAAGCCTCTTGGAGAGAAGGGGCGAGGCTATTCTGGATGATAGACAACACCATGAGGTCCTCCTGACCTTTCTTCTTATCCCCAGCATCCGCAACCACCACTTCTTTGCCATCCTCTCCTAGGACAGTCTTCTTGGTGGGGCGGTCCTCTTCAACAATCTCCCAAAGACCTCTGCCTCCGAGAGCTGTTTTGGCAAGTCTTGCCCATGTCAGGTAGTTAGGACCCTTGAGAGTAACTGGTATCATCACCATCTTTGGGTTCTCAGAGGTATCCATCAAGAGAGAAAGAAGAATAAAAGTTTTGGATAAACTTTGCTATTTTTGGCAAATTCTGGAAATGTGTTTTGAAGAACACCTCAAGAACAGGATGAACTTTGCCAAAAATAGAAATGAAACACAGAGAATTTGCGGAAGAAAAAGAGATTTAGGTCTCAAGAGCACAGCTGCTCTGATACCATGATAGATTTAGAGAATTTATGTGAGAGTTTAAGGAGGATTTGTGAAGAGATTAGAGAAGAACTAGGTTAAACCGTGAGGGAGAGAGTGAGATTGACAAAGAGAATAATAGAGAACTCTTTTCCCTTGAATTCAATTGTTTATGGGAACAACCAATTTATAGAATTCTTACAGCAAGATGTCGACATGAAGGAAACAATAAACAAAGAGGTTAAGACAAAGGAGAGATGGGCAGAGTGGTCCTGGATAGTGACAGGTCCTAACGGGTGGGAAGACTTTGAATCCTTAACCAAACCCGTGACCTGCACTCTCAACGGTTCCCCACTTCCCTTAGGCGATTCCACACATTCTTCTTGCCTTCTTCTCTTCTACATCAGTCACTCTTATGCCTTGCACTCCAAGTTAGGGTTGTCTTGTACGGACAGACTTGTCTAGCAAGGTAAGTTGAGTGATTGCTTGATCCGGATGTAATTGTTCCCCTCTTGCTTTATACTTCATTCTCCTCTCTTTATTGCTTCATGTCAACAATTGGAACGATGGAGAAGCTGTCCTATTCCCAAACTGGGAAACTGGAATCGCCTGATTAGAAAGTGGGATAACTTCTTCATCCCAACTCCTATGAGATTTATTCAACTTCCTGGTGTTTCTCCAACACTTTATGTATCCAAATCAAGCTTCTTACAAAGTGATTCATCCTGGTTTGATTGGAACGACGGAGAAGCTGTCATATTCCCAAACTGGGAAACTGGAATCACCTGATTAGAAAGTGGGATAACTTCTTCATCCCGACTCCTATGAGATTTATTCAACTTCCTGGTGTTTCTCCACCATTTTAAGTATCAAAATCAAGCTTCTTACAAAGTGATTCATCCTGGTTTGATTGGAACGACGAAGAAGCTGTCCTATTCCCAAACTGGGAAACTGGAATCACCTGATTAGAAAGTGGGATACCTTCTTCATCCCAACTCCTATGAGATTTATTCAACTTCCTGGTGTTTCTCCACCATTTTATGTATCAAAATCAAGCTTCTTACAAAGTTATTCATCCTGGTTTGATTGGAACGACGAAGAAGCTGTCCTATTCCCAAACTGGGAAACTGGAATCACCTGATTTGAAAGTGGGATAACTTCTTCATCCCAACTCCTATGAGATTTATTCAACTTCCTGGTGTTTCTCCACCATTTTATGTACCAAAATCAAGCTTCTTACAAAGTGATTCATCCTGGTTTGATTGGAACGACGGAGAAGCTGGCCTATTCCCAAACTGGGAAACTGGAATCACCTGATTAGAAAGTGGGATACCTTCTTCATCCCAACTCCTATGAGATTTATTCAACTTCCTGGTGTTTCTCCAACACTTTATGTATCCAAATCAAGCTTTAATGAACTCCTAGGATGTTTCTTTGGATTGAACTGGATAGATCCTTGTATAAACGAATCAGAGACTCAAGTTTATAAAAGGTGATGGATCGTTTGGTGACACAAAGAGTTGCGGAATGGCTCCTTGATACTCCTAGATGACTAGCTTGGATATTACACACCAAAATAGACAACCTTAGTTGTTGGATATGACACACCAACGAGATTCACTCAAGACTTGATAAGAAGTAAAGAGAGAACAAAGAAATCTGATAGATTTTTGTAGAAAAAGGATTGTGTTTAAAAGAGAGAACGCAAACACACTTATATAGAGAAGTATGGAACAGGCTCCATATTCTCGAGATCATTAAAGGGAACAGGCTCCCTTGGAACTACAACAAAGACTAAAGACTTATTCAAATTCGAAAAGAGTTTTAAAACATGAAATAAAAACCATAGTTTAAAAATAACCTAAGGTGGAACCATGATACATCATCTAAGGTTTATGTAAGTAACTTGTGGCCTCATTAAAAACCTTCCTATGGAAAACCCAATGGGACAAAACCAAAGGTTAGGAAAAGAGCACACACAAGCACTTGCTTAGATGATGATCAGTTTGAAACCATTGCTTGAATGGTGATAAGAGTGTCTTGATTGATCAAACGTCCATCAAGGCCGTCTTCTTGCTTCCATGAGATCATAAGTAGACTTCCAACAGCTTCTTTGAGTCTTCTAGCTTTGGCGCGAGTGATGGGACCTGGTGGAATGACTAAGGCATCATCTTCTTCTCTTGATTGGTCTTTGAACTCTTTATCTCCATCCTTGTGCCGGTCCATGATCATATCATCCCCTCCCTCTTGAAAAGGATTTGTCCTCAAATCTGGCTCATCTGCAAAATAAGGAATCAAGTCAGTGATATTAAAACTATTGCTTACATCATACCTTCCTTGGAGATCCAGCTTGTAAGCATTGTTGCCGATTTTCTTTATGATCTCAAATGGTCCATCAATCCTTGGCATGAGCTTGGATTTCCTCTCATTAGGAAATCTTTCTTTCCTTAGGTGAATCCAGACTTGATTACCCACTTCAAAGACTCTTTCACGCCTCCCCTTGTTTGCTTGTTTGGCATATTGGTTAGTCTTCTCTTCTATGTTGCGCCTTGCTTGTTCATGAAGTTGTTGTACCTTCTCTGCCTTCTTCTTGCCATCAAGACTAACTCTTTCACACTCAGGTAAAGGTATTAGATCCAAAGGAGAGATGAGATTGAACCCATAAACAATTTCAAATGGAGAAAACTTAGTAGCAGAATGCACAGCATGATTATATGCAAATTCACAATGAGGCAAACAATCTTCCCATGATTTCAAATTCTTCTTTATGATTGCACGCAAGAGTGTACCAAGAGTTCTATTAACTACTTCAGTCTGACCATCAGTTTGTGGGTGACAAGTAGTAGAAAACCATAGCTTAGTGCCTAGTTTAGACCAAAGAGTTTTCCAAAAGTAGCTTAGAAACTTAGTATCTCTATCAGATACAATAGTCTTAGGCATGCCATGTAAACGCACAATCTCCTTAAAGAACAAGTTAGCTACATGCAATGCATCATCAGTTTTATGACAAGCAATGAAGTGTGCCATCTTAGAAAATCTATCAACTACCACAAAGATTGAATCTTTACCAGTACGAGTTCTAGGCAATCCAACAATGAAGTCCATAGAGATATCATTCCAAGGATGATAAGGGATGGGTAAAGGAGTGTACAAACCATGGTTTTGGACTTTGGACTTAGCTTGTTTACAAGTTGCACACCTTTCACAAAGTCTTTCCACATCTCTTTTCATCCGCGGCCAGTAGAAGTGATCCTGCAAGGTCTTGAGAGTTTTTGCGACACCAAAATGTCCCATGAGGCTTCCTCCATGAGATTCCCTAACAAATAAATCTCTCAAGGAGCAATTAGGCACACAAAGTCTATTATCATAGAAAAGAAATCCATCCTGCCTAAAGTAATGTCCAGCAGCAAATTTCTCACAAGACTTGTAAGCATCTTTAAATTCAGGATCATTCTCATACATTACTTTAATCTGCTCAAATCCTAATAGCTTAACATCAAGAGTGTTCAAGAGAACATACCTTCTGGATAGTGCATCAGCAACTATGTTTTCCTTACCTTGTTTATACTTGATGACATAAGGGAATGTCTCAATGAACTCAACCCACCTTGCGTGTCTCTTGCTGAGTTTGTTCTGGCTTTTAAGGTACTTGAGAGACTCATGATCAGTGTGAATGACAAACTCCTTGGGCCATAGGTAATGCTGCCATGTCTGCAAAGCCCTCACCAAAGCATAGAGTTCCTTGTCATAAGTACCATAGTTGAGAGTTGCTCCTCCCAGTTTCTCACTGAAATATGCTATGGGTCTCTTCTCCTGCATAAGAACAGCACCAATTCCAATTCCTGAAGCATCACATTCAATTTCAAAAGTTTTATTGAAATCAGGAAGTATAAGAAGAGGGGCATTAGTAAGCTTCTCTTTTAGGCATTGAAAGGCAAGTTCTTGTGCTTCTCCCCATTTGAATCCAACTTCTTTCTTGATCACCTCAGTCAATGGAGCGGCTATGGTGCTAAAATCTTTTACAAACCGTCGGTAGAAGCCAGCTAATCCATGGAAGCTTCGCACTTCACTGATGGTTTTAGGAATCGGCCACTCTTGTATTGATTTCACCTTCTCTTGATCTACCTTTACTCCATCTGCACTCACAACAAAGCCTAAAAAAACCAAGTGATCCGTTCCAAAAGTACACTTCTTAAGGTTAGCAAAAAGAGATTCCTTTCTAAGCACATCAAGAACAGCTCTAAGATGTCCTATATGATCATTAAAGCTCTTACTGTATACAAGGATGTCATCAAAGTATACCACAACAAATATGCCAATGAATGATCTAAGAACATGATTCATTAATCTCATGAATATACTAGGTGCATTGGTTAATCCAAATGGCATGACTAACCACTCATATAGACCATGTTTAGTTTTGAATGCAGTTTTCCATTCATCTCCTTCTTTCATCCTAATTTGATGGTATCCACTTTTCAAATCAATCTTAGAAAATATGCAAGAACCATGCAATTCATCAAGCATATCATCTAATCTAGGAATAGGATGTCGATACTTTACAGTGATATTGTTGATGGCTCTACAATCAACACACATGCGCCTGCTTCCATCCTTCTTGTTAACTTGAAGAAGAGAAATGGAGAAGGCAAAGGTGTGGAGTTGAGATGTGGCTTGTACAAAGATAGGGCAAGAGCTATGGAGAATGCCTATCAAGAGTTATGAAGTATCTAAAGGTGTAGAGAAGTGATCTGATGGATGTTCTAAGCAAGGGTAAAGTCTAGGAGAGACTTAGAAGGGTGTTGAGAAGCAAATGGGCGAGTGTGCAAAGATAGGGCGAGGCTGTACGGCCATGTACGGATCAGTACGGACGGTAGACGACCCAAGAAGAGCAGACTCGACCATTTGGGGGTTTTAAGCTTTGTGCAAAGTTAGGGCGCAAGGGTACGGACAGGGCATGGTCCGTACATCTCCTGATGGTGTTGTGCAAAGCTTGGGACATAAGGAAAAGGAGTTAGGCGAATGGATAAGGTTCTGATCAGATGGCATCAAAAGAGAATCAAGTGGAGATCCCTTTGGAGGAGCTTTGGGCGTGGATAAGGTTCAGGACAGGCTGGCCTTGGCTGTAAAGTAAAGGCAGCCTTGACTATGAACCTAGACTGATTACAAGCTTGATACAAAGGAGCCTAAGAAGAACCAATCAAGAGCCAGCCTAGTTTGAATGAGCCAATGAGGCGCCAGCCTCTTCTTTCCAATCAGATCACCTTCTCCTCATGACAAACAAGACCAGCTCATCCACACCATCCATTTAAACTTCAAGTATTATCAGCCATTAGATTTAGGTTTATGATTTGCTCTTGTAAAGGCATATATAAGCCTAAGGTTGGCGATTTGTAAAGGTTAAGGGAGTAAGGGGGATTTCCCCTCTCCACTTCTTGGAAATAAGAAAATTGTGTTCTTGAATCAGATTCTCTTTAATCTCTCCCTTTCTTAGTCTTTAATCTTCTAATCTCTCAAAGTCTCTTGTTTCTGATTTAAGTAAACACTCTCATCAATCTCTCTTTCTAAATCACCTAGAGCAAGCTCTCATCTTTCTCCATTGGAGTTTATACACACACAAACACAACTAGAGAAGAGAACTCTACAAATCTCACATGGTATCAGAGCCAGGTTCATCAGAACCTGAGCTGTAGCTTCCGCAAATCACTTGCTCTCACCTCAGCTCAAATCAAAGCCTAGAAGACATGTACTTGCGGTTCTGGTTACTTCAAGAAGAAGAAGACTGAAGCATGGCGTGTTACTCCTTATCTCTCAGCCAGTTCAACCTGTACCTGATGATGACTCTTGTTGGAAGCAAAGGTGTGTGGAGAGGCCTCGCGAACCTTGTCCATGGCGCCTTGTCCAAAGGCTGTTCCTCATCTGGTGTGAAGAGAAAGCTATCCAGAAGATGGCGAGTAGAGGGCTTGAAGAAAGGAGGGGTTTGTGAGTATGAGAAACAAGGAGGAAGTCATGAACTGAAGGAGAAGGAGATGGGTAACGATCCAGACTCACATATCCTCAAAGTCATGAGCTTACCATCCGAGAGTGATACAAGGACCAACCTGGTTCCTTGATAGTAAGCGATTCTTTAAACCTTAAGTGATAATGAGCTTGTGATAAGATCTTGTTGTGTGTTGTGATGTGATTGAAAACCTGAGGATTGTTTAAAGATTGCTAAATGAAATGAAATGAATTTAGAATCTATCCCAGGATGCTTAAAGAGACTTGTTTGGTGATTGAGATTGAAATAATATGCTTAGCTCCAGTTCATAGTGATGCTTGTTGTGATTGATTGAATCTGCTTGCATACATGTATTGAAACTGATTTAAAGCTGTTGCATATAGTCTTGTGGCTGTCTTACATTGAAGCATTAGATTCATGTCTAAATTGCTGAGTAAAGAAGCTTTAAAATGCCTAAGTAGCTTGCATAAATCTAGAAAAGAAAATGCTTGTGCTTAGCGAGTTTGCTTGCAAAGATTAGAACTTGAAAATGACTTGTTTAATCTGTTGCAATGCTTGTGATATTGGGAATCAAACTTGATGATTAATCAAGGAGTGATCCCAATACTATTGTGTCTCATCTTTGCTGGAGTTTGAGTGATGTTTCAGGTTCACAAGATGTGTTCTTGGTTCACCATCCATCCGAGTTGAAAGTAGGAGACGTTTGCCCATTGTGTGTGCAATGGAGAGTGGATACAAGAGTGGTGATGCGCCACTGGTGTGTAGTCTCACTGAAGCTCACTTGCAAGCTTGGACCTATACTCAATCCAAGCTTGAGGAGGGGAGTTTAGTGAGCTATCAGTCTGTTCAAGAAGGTTCAGAAGGTCCATTGCAAGCAACTGAAGAAGAAGGAGCCATTCGGGTCTAGGCAGTGGCGTGTCTAGGCAAGAGAGTGTTCAGAGCACTCTTGGCTGTGAGAAGATGGAGACTCTATCAGTGCGGCTTCTAGTGTGAGGTGGCTGAAGAGGTAGCTGAAGCTTCCACAAGCAATCCATGAAGATGGCGAGTTCAGAAGGTGTTGCAATGGAGTAATGGTACAGATCATGAAGCTATCCATCCAAGCTTGTTCCTGTGAGAGTCTCAAGCTTGAGGGGGAGTGTTGAAGCTTACATGATCTGAGAGTACTTGGTGGGTATTCAAGAAGAGGAGCAGATCAGTTATGAAGCAGAATGAAGGATGAAGAGGCAATCACCAATGCGGCCTCTAGAGTGAGGTGATTGGTACTACAGTCTGAAGCATCCTGTCATGAAGGTTTCAGTAACATGGTGGTGACTCATGAAGAAGAAGCAGCCAAGACTCAGCTTGTATCTATCAAGGAAGATCAACCAGTCCGAGCACTTGATCACAACAAGAAGGTTGTGAGAAAGGGGGAGAGACCAAGATCTGTCTGAAGAAGAGTACAAGAAGTGTTGATGATGAGCAAGAGGAGTGGGTTCTATCTTGCATCACATGAGGGCCATGATCCAGAGTCTTTGTGTCCCTTACATTGTTGGTAAGGCACAAAGACTCACTGGCCAATCCCTAGGCCTTGGAGGCTTTACTCTTTTTCCCTCATCAAGGTTTTGTCCCAAAGGGTTTTCCTTGGTGAGGTTTTTAATGAGGAAGTTCTTCAAGGTTCCAAGCTTGACTTAGGATCAGCTAAAGTCAAGCTTGAGGGGGAGTGTTAACTTGAAGAAGAGAAATGGAGAAGGCAAAGGTGTGGAGTTGAGATGTGGCTTGTACAAAGATAGGGCAAGAGCTATGGAGAATGCCTATCAAGAGTTATGAAGTATCTAAAGGTGTAGAGAAGTGATCTGATGGATGTTCTAAGCAAGGGTAAAGTCTAGGAGAGACTTAGAAGGGTGTTGAGAAGCAAATGGGCGAGTGTGCAAAGATAGGGCGAGGCTGTACGGCCATGTACGGATCAGTACGGACGGTAGACGACCCAAGAAGAGCAGACTCGACCATTTGGGGGTTTTAAGCTTTGTGCAAAGTTAGGGCGCAAGGGTACGGACAGGGCATGGTCCGTACATCTCCTGATGGTGTTGTGCAAAGCTTGGGACATAAGGAAAAGGAGTTAGGCGAATGGATAAGGTTCTGATCAGATGGCATCAAAAGAGAATCAAGTGGAGATCCCTTTGGAGGAGCTTTGGGCGTGGATAAGGTTCAGGACAGGCTGGCCTTGGCTGTAAAGTAAAGGCAGCCTTGACTATGAACCTAGACTGATTACAAGCTTGATACAAAGGAGCCTAAGAAGAACCAATCAAGAGCCAGCCTAGTTTGAATGAGCCAATGAGGCGCCAGCCTCTTCTTTCCAATCAGATCACCTTCTCCTCATGACAAACAAGACCAGCTCATCCACACCATCCATTTAAACTTCAAGTATTATCAGCCATTAGATTTAGGTTTATGATTTGCTCTTGTAAAGGCATATATAAGCCTAAGGTTGGCGATTTGTAAAGGTTAAGGGAGTAAGGGGGATTTCCCCTCTCCACTTCTTGGAAATAAGAAAATTGTGTTCTTGAATCAGATTCTCTTTAATCTCTCCCTTTCTTAGTCTTTAATCTTCTAATCTCTCAAAGTCTCTTGTTTCTGATTTAAGTAAACACTCTCATCAATCTCTCTTTCTAAATCACCTAGAGCAAGCTCTCATCTTTCTCCATTGGAGTTTATACACACACAAACAAAACTAGAGAAGAGAACTCTACAAATCTCACACTTCTTAGGCACAAGAAGCACTGGTACTGCACATGGGCTCATGCTCTCACGGATATGCCCCTTTGCCATCAATTCCTCAACTTGTTTTTGCAGTTCTTTAGTCTCCACGGGATTAGTCCTATAAGCTGGCCTATTTGGAAGTGTAGAACCAGGGACAAAATCAATCTGATGCTCAATCCCTCTAAGAGGTGGAAGACCAATTGGATTATCTTCAGGAAATATATCTTCAAATTCCTGTAAAAGATACTCAATTTCACTTGGATATACCGGTGTTGGGTCAGTAACATTCAAAAGAGACTCTTTAAAGATAAGTAAAAGAATAGATTGATGAGCATTGAGAGTTCTTTTGATATCACCCGAGTTGGCATAGAGACTATGCTGCTTCTTTGAATCAGGTTTGAGGTCTATTTCTTTCTTCTTTTGTAGATGCAGTTGATCTTGGTGAACCTCCTTTGGTGTTAGAGGAACCAGCACAGTCTTCTTTCCTTTGAACTCAAACGTGTGCTTGTTGGTGTAGCCATCATGTATCACTCGTCTATCTGATTGCCATGGCCGACCAAGAAGGATATGTCCAGCTTCCATAGGCAGTACATCACAGAGAACCTCATCCTCATACCTTCCAATTGCAATGGGAACCGAAACCTGACTAGAAACCCTCATTTCTCCTTCTTCATTCAACCATTGAAGCCGGTAGGGCTTTGGATGTTTCTGTACTTGGAGGCCAAGCTTCTTTACCATAGTTTCACTAGCTACATTCACACAACTTCCTCCATCAATGATAAGACTACAGACCTTTCCTTGCACAAGGCACCGAGTGTAGAATAGATTCTCTCTCTGTTCTTGCTCTTCAGCTTTACTTTGCAAACTCAAAGTTCTTCTAGCCACCAATAGCCTTCCTTTCACGGGTTCTTCTTCATGTTCTTCTTCAGTAAGCGCCTTACACTCAGACTCTGAAAGCTCATCCTCAGATTCATACTCTCCATTCCCAAGAAGAATCATGATTCTTTTATTGGTGCACTCATTGGCATAATGGCCTCTACCCTGACACTTAAAGCACTTAACATCTCTAGCTCTTGCACTTGAAACCTCGGCCTTTCCTTTATCCTTACAGTAAAAGGAATTTGGCTTTGAGTCTTCTTTCAGTTGCGGTTTGCTTTCCTTTTGATAGCTAGACTTTTCTTCTTTAGTTCCCTGAAGTCTGGTGTTGTAACGAGAGTGAGGATGTCCCTTCCTCTTAACTTGTTGCTCAACTAGTATAGCTTTGTGAAGCATCTCCTCTATCTCCACATAGTGCTGCATCTCAACATTATCTTGTATCTCTCGGTTGAGACCTCCTAAGAACCTAGCCATAGTAGCTTCTTTATCTTCAGAAACACGAGCTCTCAGCATCAACAGCTCCATGTCTTGATAGTATTCTTCAACAGACCGAGATCCTTGGGTGAGTCTTCTTAACTTCTGGTGTAAGTCGCGATGATAGTGATTTGGCACAAATCTTTTACGCATGAGAGCCTTCATCTCGTGCCATGTTTCAACGGGATACTCTTGGTTAAGTCTCCTGGTAGTCACAAGCTGGTCCCACCAACTCAGCGCATAGTCATGGAACTCAGTTGCTGCTATCTGAATTCTTTGGGCATTGGTGTAGTGCTTACAGTTAAACACCAATTCCATCTTCTTTTCCCATTCCAAGTAAGCATCCGGATCAACTTTGCCATGGAAAGGAGGTATCTTCAGCTTTAAACCAGCAAGATCATCTCTGTAAGTTCTCCTTTCATCATGATCTCTTCTATATCTCCTTCTACTATCTCTAGAAGAGGAACTGCTGCGCGTGGCTTGGTTACGCTCATAGTAGTGGTCTGTTTCTTGTGATTCAGCTTGCTCTCTCCGGGTTTCATCACGTCTTTCTCGTCTAGACTCATTGCTATGACCTTGGCCAGTAGCTTGCCTTATCTCTTGCCTTATTTCATCGCGAAGTTCCTTCATACTGCTCTTGATCATATCAGCAACGGTAGTGATCATCGTTTGGTTTAATTGCTCAGTCATCTGATCTCTCAATAACTTGTTCTGTCTCACGAGTTCTGCTTCCTCTTCCGACTCTCTCACCATGGTACCTGATTCAGAAAACACTTAAACAAGTAAGATGTTCACAAGAATCAAATCAGAACAATTAGTCGACGCGGAAACAACTTTCAAAAGATTCAAAAGATAGAAAACTTGTAGATCACGGATTAGAGAATTCAAATCGACCAGACTAAGATCAGATCTATCAGTTTTTTTGGGATTTATGCAGATCAGATTCAAGATAAATAAGAACAGATCTATCACAGAAACAACACAAATCAAATTATTCAGCAAGTGATTCGACAGATCAAGCGATTCGATTACTTCCTTCACACGGATCGGATGAGTTTGATTCAAAATATGATAAGAACACTTAGATCTAACAGGATTCAACTCAGATGATTAACAATCAGGTGATATGCTACTCAGATGATACGAGAAACAACAACAGATCGCAGATCTATCAATGGTAATCAAAGAAGTTGAAGAGTTTATTTGAAACAGAAGAGAAATCGAAAACTTCCCAATCCAAAGCAGCTCTGATACCACTTAATGAACTCCTAGGATGTTTCTTTGGATTGAACTGGATAGATCCTTGTATAAACGAATCAGAGACTCAAGTTTATAAAGGTGATGGATCGTTTGGTGACACAAAGAGTTGCGGAATGGCTCCTTGATACTCCTAGATGACTAGCTTGGATATTACACACCAAAATAGACAACCTTAGTTGTTGGATATGACACACCAACGAGATTCACTCAAGACTTGATAAGAAGTAAAGAGAGAACAAAGAAATCTGATAGATTTTTGTAGAAAAAGGATTGTGTTTCAAAGAGAGAACGCAAACACACTTATATAGAGAAGTATGGAACAGGCTCCATATTCTCGAGATCATTAAAGGGAACAGGCTCCCTTGGAACTACAACAAAGACTAAAGACTTATTCAAATTCGAAAAGAGTTTTAAAACATGAAATAAAAACCATAGTTTAAAAATAACCTAAGGTGGAACCATGATACATCATCTAAGGTTTATGTAAGTAACTTGTGGCCTCATTAAAAACCTTCCTTTGGAAAACCCAATGGGACAAAACCAAAGGTTAGGAAAAGAGCACACACAAGCACTTGCTTAGATGATGATCAGTTTGAAACCATTGCTTGAATGGTGATAAGAGTGTCTTGATTGATCAAACGTCCATCAAGGCCGTCTTCTTGCTTCCATGAGATCATAAGTAGACTTCCAACAGCTTCTTTGAGTCTTCTAGCTTTGGCGCGAGTGATGGGACCTGGTGGAATGACTAAGGCATCATCTTCTTCTCTTGATTGGTCTTTGAACTCTTTATCTCCATCCTTGTGCCGGTCCATGATCATATCAAGCTTCTTACAAAGTGATTCATCCTGGTTTGATTGGAACGACGGAGAAGCTGTCCTATTCCCAAACTGGGAAACTGGAATCACCTGATTAGAAAGTGGGATAACTTCTTCATCCCAACTCCTATGAGATTATTCAACTTCCTGATGTTTCTCCACCATTTTATGTATCCAAATCAAGCTTCTTACAAAGTGATTCATCCTGGTTTGATTGGAACGACGAAGAAGCTGTCCTATTCCCAAACTGGGAAACTGGAATCACCTGATTAGAAAGTGGGATAACTTCTTCATCCCAACTCCTATGAGATTTATTCAACTTCCTGGTGATTCTCCAACACATTATGTATCCAAATCAAGCTTCTTACAAAGTGATTCATCCTGGTTTGATTGGAACGACGAAGAAGCTGTCCTATTCCCAAACTGGAAAACTGGAATCACCTGATTAGAAAGTGGGATAACTTCTTCATCCCAACTCCTATGAGATTTATTCAACTTCCTGGTGTTTCTCCACCATTTTATGTATCAAAATCAAGCTTCTTACAAAGTGATTCATCCTGGTTTGATTGGAACGACGAAGAAGCTGTCCTATTCCCAAACTGGGAAACTGGAATCACCTGATTAGAAAGTGGGATAACTTCTTCATCCCAACTCCTATGAGATTTATTCAACTTCCTGGTGTTTCTCCACCATTTTATGTATCAAATCAAGCTTCTTACAAAGTGATTCATCCTGGTTTGATTGGAACGACGAAGAAGCTGTCCTATTCCCAAACTGGGAAACTGGAATCACCTGATTGAAAGTGGGATAACTTCTTTCATCCCAACTCCTATGAGATTTATTCAACTTCCTGGTGATTCTCCACCATTTATGTAAAAATCAAGCTTCTTACAAAGTGATTCATCCTGGTTTGATTGGAACGACGGAGAAGCTGTCCTATTCCCAAACTGGGAAACTGGAATCACCTGATTAGAAAGTGGGATAACTTCTTCATCCCAACTCCTATGAGATTTATTCAACTTCCTGGTGTTTCTCCACACATTTTATGTATCAAAATCAAGCTTCTTACAAAGTGATTCATCCTGGTTTGATTGGAACGACGAAGAAGCTGTCCTATTCCCAAACTGGGAAACTGGAATCACCTGATTTGAAAGTGGGATAACTTCTTCATCCCAACTCCTATGAGATTTATTCAACTTCCTGGTGATTCTCCAACACTTTATGTATCCAAATCAAGCTTCTTACAAAGTGATTCATCCTGGTTTGATTGGAACGACGAAGAAGCTGTCCTATTCCCAAACTGGGAAACTGGAATCACCTGATTAGAAAGTGGGATAACTTCTATTCTTCACCCAACTCCTATGAGATTTATTCAACTTCCTGGTGATTTCTCCCAACACTTTATGTATCCAAATCAAGCTTCTTACAAAGTGATTCATCCTGGTTTGATTGGAACGACGGAGAAGCTGTCCTATTCCCAAACTGGGAACTGGAATCACCTGATTAGAAAGTGGGATAACTTCTTCATCCCAACTCCTATGAGATTTATTCAACTACCTGGTGTTTCCCCACCATTTTATGT
Organism: Brassica rapa; assembly: GCF_000309985.2. Lineage (NCBI taxonomy): Eukaryota > Viridiplantae > Streptophyta > Magnoliopsida > Brassicales > Brassicaceae > Brassica > Brassica rapa. The sequence continues at coordinate 61,056 of NW_022610066.1, forward strand.
ATAAAATCAAGCTTCTTACAAAGTGATTCATCCTGGTTTGATTGGAACGACGAAGAAGCTGTCCTATTCCCAAACTGGGAAACTGGAATCACCTGATTAGAAAGTAGGATAACTTCTTCATCCCAACTCCTATGAGATTTATTCAACTTCCTGGTGATTCTCCACCATTTTATGTATAAAATCAAGCTTCTTACAAAGTGATTCATCCTGGTTTGATTGGAACGACGAAGAAGCTGTCCTATTCCCAAACTGGGAAACTGGAATCACCTGATTTGAAAGTGGGATAACTTCTTCATCCCAACTCCTATGAGATTTATTCAACTTACTGATGTTTCTCCACCATTTTATGTATCCAAATCAAGCTTCTTACAAAGTGATTTATCCTGGTTTGATTGGAACGACGAAGAAGCTGTCATATTCCCAAACTGGGAAACTGGAATCACCTGATTAGAAAGTGGGATAACTTCTTCATCCCAACTCCTATGAGATTTATTTATTCAACTTCCTGGTGTTCTCCCACCATTTTATGTATCAAATCAAGCTTCTTACAAAGTGATTCATCCTGGTTTGATTGGAACGACGAAGAAGCTGTCCTATTCCCAAACTGGGAAACTGGAATCACCTGATTAAAGTGGGATAACTTCTTCATCCCAACTCCTATGAGATTTATTCAACTTCCTGGTGTTTCTCCACTTTTATGTACCAAAATCAAGCTTCTTACAAAGTGATTCATCCTGGTTTGATTGGAACGACGGAGAAGCTGTCCTATTCCCAAACTGGGAAACTGGAATCACCTGATTAGAAAGTGGGATAACTTCTTCATCCCAACTCTATGAGATTTATTCAACTTCCTGGTGTTTCTCCACCATTTTATGTATCAAATCAAGCTTCTTACAAAGTGATTCATCCTGGTTTGATTGGAACGACGAAGAAGCTGTCCTATTCCCAAACTGGGAAACTGGAATCACCTATTTGAAAGTGGGATAACTTCTTCATCCCAACTCCTATGAGATTTATTCAACTTCCTGGTGATTCTCTCCAACACTTTATGTATCCAAATCAAGCTTCTTACAAAGTGATTCATCCTGGTTTGATTGGAACGACGAAGAAGCTGTCCTATTCCCAAACTGGGAAACTGGAATCACCTGATTAGAAAGTGGGATAACTTCTTCATCCCAACTCCTATGAGATTTATTCAACTTCCTGGTGTTTCTCCAACACTTTATGTATCCAAATCAAGCTTCTTACAAAGTGATTCATCCTGGTTTGATTGGAACGACGAAGAAGCTGTCCTATTCCCAAACTGGGAAACTGGAATCACCTGATTAGAAAGTGGGATAACTTCTTCATCCCAACTCCTATGAGATTTATTCAACTTCCTGGTGTTTCTCCCACCATTTATGTATCCAAATCAAGCTTCTTACAAAGTGATTCATCCTGGTTTGATTGGAACGACGAAGAAGCTGTCCTATTCCCAAACTGGGAAACTGGAATCACCTGATTAGAAAGTGGGATAACTTCTTCATCCCAACTCCTATGAGATTTATTCAACTTCCTGGTGTTTTCTCCACCATTTTATGTATCCAAATCAAGCTTCTTACAAAGTGATTCATCCTGGTTTGATTGGAACGACGACGAAGAAGCTGTCCTATTCCCAAACTGGGAACTGGAATCACCTGATTAGAAAGTGGGATAACTTCTTCATCCATCCCAACTCCTATGAGATTTATCAACTTCCTGGTGATTCTCCACCATTTTATGTACCAAATCAAGCTTCTTACAAAGTGATTCATCCTGGTTTGATTGGAACGACGAAGAAGCTGTCCTATTCCCAAACTGGGAAACTGGAATCACCTGATTAGAAAGTGGGATAACTTCTTCATCCCAACTCCTATGAGATTTATTCAACTTCCTGGTTATTCTCCAACACTTTATGTATCCAAATCAAGCTTCTTACAAAGTGATTCATCCTGGTTTGATTGGAACGACGAAGAAGCTGTCCTATTCCCAAACTGGGAAACTGGAATCACCTGATTAGAAAGTGGGATAACTTCTTCATCCCAACTCCTATGAGATTTATTCAACTTCCTGGTTATTCTCCAACACTTTATGTATCCAAATCAAGCTTCTTACAAAGTGATTCATCCTGGTTTGATTGGAACGACGAAGAAGCTGTCCTATTCCCAAACTGGGAAACTGGAATCACCTGATTAGAAAGTGGGATAACTTCTTCATCCCAACTCCTATGAGATTTATTCAACTTCCTGGTGTTTCTCCACCATTTAATGTATCCAAATCAAGCTTCTTACAAAGTGATTCATCCTGGTTTGATTGGAACGACGAAGAAGCTGTCCTATTCCCAAACTGGGAAACTGGAATCACCTGATTAGAAAGTGGGATAACTTCTTCATCCCAACTCCTATGAGATTTATTCAACTTCCTGGTGTTTCTCCAACCATTTTATGTATCAAATCAAGCTTCTTACAAAAGTGATTCATCCTGGTTTGATTGGAACGACGAAGAAGCTGTCCTATTCCCAAACTGGGAAACTGGAATCACCTGATTTGAAAGTGGGATAACTTCTTCATCCCAACTCCTATGAGATTTATTCAACTTCCTGGTGATTCTCCACCATTTTATGTATCCAAATCAAGCTTCTTACAAAGTGATTCATCCTGGTTTGATTGGAACGACGAAGAAGCTGTCCTATTCCCAAACTGGGAAACTGGAATCACCTGATTAGAAAGTGGGATAACTTCTTCATATCCCAACTCCTATGAGATTTATTCAACTTCCTGGTGTGTTTCTCCACCATTTTATGTATCCAAATCAAGCTTCTTACAAAGTGATTCATCCTGGTTTGATTGGAACGACGAAGAAGCTGTCCTATTCCCCAAACTGGGAAACTGGAATCACCTGATTTGAAAGTGGGATACTTCTTCATCCCAACTCCTATGAGATTTATTCAACTTCCTGGTGATTCTCCAACACTTTATGTATCCAAATCAAGCTTCTTACAAGTGATTCATCCTGGTTTGATTGGAACGACGAAGAAGCTGTCCTATTCCCAAACTGGGAAACTGGAATCACCTGATTAGAAAGTGGGATAACTTCTCTTCATCCCAACTCCTATGAGATTTATTCAACTTCCTGGTGTTCTCCAACACTTTATGTATCCAAATCAAGCTTCTTACAAAGTGATTCATCCTGGTTTGATTGGAACGACGAAGAAGCTGTCCTATTCCCAAACTGGGAAACTGGAATCACCTGATTAGAAAGTGGGATAACTTCTTCATCCCAACTCCTATGAGATTTATTCAACTTCCTGGGATTCTCCACCACTTTATGTATCCAAATCAAGCTTCTTACAAAGTGATTCATCCTGGTTTGATTGGAACGACGAGAAGCTGTCCTATTCCCAAACTGGGAAACTGGAAATCACCTGATTAGAAAGTGGGATAACTTCTTCATCCCAACTCCTATGAGATTTATTCAACTTCCTGGTGATTCTCCCCACCATTTTATGTATCCAAATCAAGCTTCTTACAAAGTGATTCATCCTGGTTTGATTGGAACGACGAAGAAGCTGTCCTATTCCCAAACTGGGAAACTGGAATCACCTGATTTGAAAGTGGGATAACTTCTTCTTCATCCCAACTCCTATGAGATTTATTCAACTTCCTGGTGATTCTCCCACCACTTTATGTATCAAAATCAAGCTTCTTACAAAGTGATTTCATCCTGGTTTGATTGGAACGACGAAGAAGCTGTCCTATTCCCAAACTGGGAAACTGGAATCACCTGATTAGAAATGGGATAACTCTTCATCCCAACTCCTATGAGATTTATTCAACTTCCTGGTGATTCTCCACCACTTTATGTATCCAAATCAAGCTTCTTACAAAGTGATTCATCCTGGTTTGATTGGAACGACGAAGAAGCTGTCCTATTCCCAAACTGGGAAACTGGAATCACCTGATTAGAAAGTGGGATAACTTCTTCATCCAACTCCTATGAGATTTATATTCAACTTCCTGGTTTTCTCCACCACTTTATGTATCCAAATCAAGCTTCTTACAAAGTGATTCATCCTGGTTTGATTGGAACGACGAGAAAGCTGTCCTATTCCCAAACTGGGAAACTGGAATCACCTGATTAGAAAGTGGGATAACTTCTTCATCCCAACTCCTATGAGATTTATTCAACTTCCTGGTGATTCTTCGCCAACACTTTAGTATCCAAATCAAGCTTCTTACAAAGTGATTCATCCTGGTTTGATTGGAACGACGAAGAAGCTGTCCTATTCTCCCAAACTGGGAAACTGGAATCACCTGATTAGAAAGTGGGATAACTTCTTCATCAACTCCTATGAGATTTATTTATTTATTCAACTTCCTGGTGTTTCTCCACCATTTATGTACCAAATCAAGCTTCTCTACAAAGTGATTCATCCGTTTGATTGGAACGACGAAGAAGCTGTCCTATTCCCAAACTGGGAAACTGGAATCACCTGATTAGAAAGTGGGATAACTTCTTCATCCCAACTCCTATGAGATTTATTCAACTTCCTGGTGATTTCTCCACCACTTTATGTATCCAAATCAAGCTTCTTACAAGTGATTCATCCTGGTTGATTGGAACGACGGAGAAGCTGTCTATTCCCAAACTGGGAACTGGAATCACCTGATTAGAAAGTGGGATAACTTCTCATCCCAACTCCCTATGAGATTTATTCAACACTTTCCTGGTGTTTCTCCACACTTTATGTATCCAAATCAAGCTTCTTACAAAGTGATCATCCTGGTTTGATTGGACCGACGGAGAAGCTGTCCTATTCCCAAACTGGGAAACTGGAACTCACCTGATTAGAATGTGGGATAACTTCTTCATCCCAACTCCTATGAGATTTATTCAACTTCCTGGTGTTTCTCCACCATTTATGTATCAAATCAAGCTTCTTACAAAGTGATTCATCCTGGTTGATTGGAACGACGAAGAAGCTGTCCTATTCCCAAACTGGGGAACTGGAATCACCTGATTAGAAAGTGGGATAACTTCTTCATCCCAACACTCTATGAGATTTATTCAAACTTCCTGGTGATTCTCCACACTTTATGTATCCAAACTCAAGCTTCTTACAAAGTGATTCATCCTGGTTGATTGGAACGACGAAGAAGAAGTGTCCTATCCCAAACTGGGAAACTGGAATCACCTGATTGAAAGTGGGATAACTTCTTCATCCAACTCCTATGAGATTTATTCAACTTCTGGTGATTCTCCAACAATTTTATGTACCAAATCAAGCGTTCTACAAAGGATTCATCCTGGTTTGATTGGAACGACGAAGAAGCTGTCCTATTCCCCAACTGGGAAACTGGAATCACCTGATTTGAATAGTGGGATAACTTCTTCATC
>NW_022610067.1:0-27232 GCF_000309985.2 Brassica rapa
GATCAAGTATGGGAGACCGAGAGCAGGAGAAGAGCTATGGCTCCATCAGACCGAACGGACTGTCCTTGGTGATCGCAACCGCGCTCTGGTCGTCCATTAACCTAACCGCTTCTCCTCTTCTTCTTGTTTCTATCCGCCCTTTCTCTTCTTTTCTGATTATACACGAAGGTAGTGTTGTGGTTCAGTCCAAGGGACACGTCCCTAGACTTGGCCGTCATAACCAAACCGCTAACCTAGATGCTGTCGGTTAGATGGTCGGTTCGAATTGCAACATAGACTGGCTGTTGGGCTAAACGGTTTGGTCATGTCCCAAGAGGCACGAGTGGCCAAAGGTCACGAGTTACCAAGGGTTGTGTGTGATGTCCTGTGGGCTGTTTGTTCAGTACACACAGGACGTCCGTGGGTGTCCGTCAGCAACACAGGACGTCGTGTGTGTCCGTCAGCACACACAGGACATCTGTGGCTGCCCAAACTGATCTGCGGCCTTATCCTTTAAATTCTTATCTTTGTAATTCAATTCAATTCAACTGAGGTTCAATACAATAAATCTAAACAAGGAACATAAGGGGCAAATCAATTGTATAAATATAAAACTGAGATTCATACATCATTCTTAGGTTCGTCCTAATAAGTTATACACACTTAGTCTAACATAAGTTCACAAGTTGCACAATAGGCTATCAGTATTTCACATCTATCTACAATGACCCATTCACCACACATCTTCTCATGGCCTGAGTCTTCACGGTGCCTTTCCCTTACCATGGTCCATGTCCGATCCTAAACTACACAAGACAAATGCACATTCATAAGGCCGATATCCTAACATCAAGTCTAGATAAGCATGGTTCGGCTACTTAGAATCTATAACCTGTCCAAACCACATACTCAAATAAATTCCCAAAAACTAATTAAAATTCATGATATCTCTGATAACTCCCAACTAAGAGATTCCCTAAACAGTTTCCACAAAACACACTAGAACATCCAAATCCGACCATGAAAAGTCCAGCCAAAGGCCAAGGACTGGATACTGAACCGGCCGGGCCTTGTTCTGTGTCTCTCACGATTTTGGCAGAGGTTCCCCTCAAGAATTCTGTGTCAAATTCTGGATCCAGGGCTCTGTATTTATAGAGAGAGGGAGTCGGAACAGCCATGGGGCCGAACGGGTGGGAGTTGTAACCGAAAAGGTGTCTCTCTCTCCTTTGCAACCGTTCGGCAATAACTGCCCCCAACCGGTCCTCAACTGCCTCCAACTGCTCATGTCCTTGTCCCTGTCGGTTCTCTATCCTGAAGCCAAGGCCAAGCCCTTAACTGACCGTCCATACCGTGGCCGGACCATCTAACCAAACCACCATAACCGTCCTAGTAACCGCCCAACCATCCAGGACATGAACACTCGGCCCAGCTGAGTTGAGCTGACTGCTAGCTGGTCCCAGCTGAGTGAGGTAGTCCTTCTAGCTCCACGAGCTGATGCATACTGACTGAGCTCCCATTGAGCTTCCCTGAGCTGCCCAAGCTCGGCCGCTGTCCCGTCCAGCTCCCACATCACTCGTCCAGCTCTATTAAACCCATTCTTTCTTCACCCTGGTTAAGTCTCAACACTTTGATGCCCTTAACTCTATGTCTGAGCCATGATACGCTTGTCTACTGGTCTAATGACCTGACTGGTGCATCTCCCCGCACCATGGCTCATCCCAACGATCCTATCTCGGACTGGGGACATGAGAAGTCTCCCCCACTTGGGATGGATTCGTCCTCGAATCCTCATCATGTGTTTCCTCGGGGACCACCTGATCATACCACTCAGGATACTCGGCCTTCATCCTTGCCTCTGTTTCCCAAGTGATTACATCCTTGCCATTGTATTCCCACACGACCTTGATCATGGGAATGGTCTTCTTCCTTGTTGTCTTTTCTGTTCGATCCACTATGCGGACCGGCCTCGTCTCTAGAGTCAGATTCTTACCCAAATCTGTAGGGATCTCGTGTAGGACTATGTCCTGATCAGACAAACATTTTTGGAGTTGGGACACATGAAACATGTTGTGGAACGCATCCATGGCTGGTGGCAGTTCCAACTTATAAGCCACAGCCCCAACTCTTTCTATGATTCTGAACGGACCCAAGTACCTAGGGTCTAGTTTTCTTCTGCCAGAAACTCTAGCCCTCCCTTTGAATGTGATCATCTTGAGATATACCAAGTCTTCAACTTCAAAACTCAATATGTTTCCTTCGTCTATATGCATAACTCTTTTGACGATCCTGTGCTTCTTTCATTTTCTCCTTTAAGAACCTTATTTTCTCGGTGGTTTCTTCCACTATCTCAGGACCCAACATGCTCCTCTCCCCCACTTGGGTCCAGCATAATCGCGTCCTGCAAGGCCGTCCATACAGTGCTTCATAAGGTGACATCCCAATGCTAGTATGGAAACTGTTGTTGTAGGCAAACTCGACCAAGGGTAGATGCTTTTCCCATGAGTCGCCCCAATCCAACACCACGGCCCTTAACATGTCCTCCAATGTCTGGATTGTCCTCTCTGACTGCCCATCCGTCTGAGGATGATAGGCTGTGCTCATGTTCATTCTTGTTCCTAAGGCTTTTTGAAAAGCCTGCCAGAAGTAAGAGGTGAACCTAGAGTCTCTGTCCGAGACAATACTAGCCGACACTCCATGCAGACGTACTATCTCGTCCAAGTAAATCCTCACGATCTGATCCACTCCATCTCCTTTCTGTATTGGTAAGAAGTGGGCCGACTTGGTTAGTCTGTCAACCACCACCCAAACCGCATCCTTTTGGTTCCTGGTCGTAGGAAAATCGGTCACAAAATCCATTGTGATGTGATCCCACTTCCACCCTGGTATGGGGAGATTCTGGAGCATACCATTGGGCACTTGATGTTCGGCCTTCAGAAGCTGGCAAGTAGGACACCTCGCCACCCACTCGGCTGTTTTCATCCTTACCCAGTGATAGTACCTTTTTAAATCCCTATACATCTTATTCAGCCAGGGGTGGACTGGGAACTTTGACTTATGAGCCTGACTCATAATCTCTTCTTTAAGCTCCTTGCTTTTTGGAACACTTACTCGGCCATTCACCAGATTGTTTCGTTGCTTGTGATCTGATACTCCGTCTTATCGTTAAGAGCCACTTTTTGCAAGTTCTCATCCAAACTCTTGGCCTGCTGTATCCTGGTAAGTAGATCGGCCTGATCCACTTCCTCGGATCCCAATGGCTCATCACGTCCAACCAAGGAATTTAGATGTAGTGACCGAACCATCCCTTCTAGTTCATCCGCTTCTCTTTCGGCCGAGACATCTGCCCTTCTCCGGCTTAAGGCATCAGCCAATAGGTTAGCCTTGTCTAGATGGTATGATATGTCCAGATCATAATCAGCAACATACTCAATCCATCTTCTTTGTCTCAAGTTCAACTCAGGCTGAGTGAAAATGTACTTCAAGCTCTTATGATCAGTGAGAATCTGGACTTTGGCTCCGTACAGATACGATCTCTATATCTTCAAAGCAAACACCACGGCCGCCATCTCTAGATCATGGATCGGATAATTCCCTTCATGCTTTCTCAGCTGTCTCGAAGCATAAGCAATCACCTTCCCATGTTTCAGGACGCACCCCAACCCAGTGATGGACGCATCCGTATAGACCACATAAGGTTGATCTCCCTCCGGCAATACCAATATTGGTGCATTCGTCAGCATATCCTTTAGAGCTGAGAAACACTTCTCACACCCTTCATTCCAGGCAAACTTCACATCCTTGCCTGTAAGTCGTGTCATGGGTTGAGCCAAACTGGCAAACCCCTTGACATACTTTCTGTAGTAGCCGGCCAGCCCTAGGAAACTCCTAACCTCAGTAGCATTCCTAGGCTGTGGCCAATCTCGTATAGTCTGAACCTTCTCCGGATCTACTGACACGCCCTGATCAGACACAATGTGTCCGAGGAACCCAACGCTCTTCTGCCAGAAACTACACTTGCTTAGTTTGGCAAAGAGTTTTTGTTCCCTCAAACGTCCTAGTACGGCCCTGAGATGCTTCTCATGGTCTTCCTTGTTTCTGGAATATACAAGTATGTCATCTATGAAGATGATTACAAATTCATCCAAGAAATCTCGAAAGATACCATTCATCTCTTCATGAATGCAGCTGGTGCATTGGTTAGACCAAATGGCATAACCACAAACTCATAGTGGCCATACCTGGTCCGGAACGCCGTCTTCCTGATATCATTAGGCTCAATTGGGATCTGATGATACTCTGAGGCGAAATCAATCTTGGAAAACCATTTGGCCCCTTTGAGCTGATGCAACAGCTAATCAATTCTGGGTAATGGGTACTTGTTCTTCACAGTAACCCTATTCAACCCTCGGTAATCAATACACAGCCTGAAGCTACCAGCCTTTTTCTTCACAAAAAGAACTGGTGCTCCCCAAGGCGAGACACTTGGTCGTATGAACCCTTTGTCCAACAACTCTTCCAGTTGCTTCTTTAGCTCGGCCATCTCGGCCGGAGCCATACGATATGGACTTTTGGACATTGGGGCCGTCCCTGGTTCTAGTTCTATTATGAACCGGCCAGCCCTATCAGGGGGAATGCCCTGTAGTGCCCGAAACACATCCTCAAACTCTTTAACCAGCGGAATCCCGTCCGGGTCACCAGCCCCTACAACCTCCTTAGTGGCGATTGTGACCAAAAAGGCCTCACAACCCTTCTCAAGCATCCGTTCCACTTGGACTGCTGATATCACTAAGCATCCAGAGGTCAGACGAATACCTTGGAACCTGATCGGGGGTCCACACCCAGTCTCAAACTGCACCCTTCCTCTGTGACAGTCCAGAGTAGCCTGATTCTTTCCAAGCCAGTCCATGCCTAATATCACCTCATGATTCTTAAGGCAGACCACAACCAGATCCATAGGCATAACTCTATACTGGATCACTATTGGGATATCCTTTACTCGCCCTAATGAATGCATTACTTGCCCACCGGCCGCATTCACTATGCAAGGATCATCCTCCGTTCCCATCTGGAACAACCCTTTTCCAATCATATCTGGGCTCACAAAGCTGTGAGTAGCTCCAGTATCAAACAGTACGTGTGTTTCCACACCACCAATACATAGGGTCCCTACATAAGACCCCCCTTTTCTAATCATCTAATCCATTCTAAGTTATGTACCATGCCAATCTACTGAATTGAAAAAGAATGGATCTAGAATGTTACCAGTGATGGTCCAGCCTCTGCTGCGTCCTTGGTCAGTTCATACACACGCGGTGCTGAGGTCTGACCTCGGGTCTGGCTTGGCTTGCTGGCCTCCCCACGTCCTTTAGCCTCAGCTTGCATCTTGGGACATTCCCAGCGTAGGTGTCCCGTCTTGCTGCAGTAATGACAGCTTCTGGGGTCACTCCCCAAGCCCTGTCCACGGTTCTCTGACCGTCCAGGACAGTCTCGAGCAAAGTGGCCCATCTTGCCACAACGGGTGCAAGCCCCCTTTGCCTTCCAACACTCTCCACCGTGATGCCTTCTGCATGAAGGACACTCCGGCCTATCACTTGAGGCCTTGCCCCCTTCGGCCGTGTCCCTCTTTCTCTTCCGGTCGCTTCCGGATCCACTAGAAGCCGTGTGGCCCCTAGACTTCAGCTTGGCCTCTTCAGCCAAGTTAGTCTCCACCATAACCATGCGTTCCACCAGTTCAGACACTGTCTAGAAGTGACCAACGGAGCAATAGGTTCGAAGTTCGACCCTTAGGCCTCGAACAAACCTACGTATCTGTACCGTCTCCTCCTCCAACTCCTTGCCCACATATCGTCTGAGCCGGTTGAACTTCTCTTCGTACTCACGTATTATCATGCGTCCTTGAGTCAAGTCTAGGAACTGAGACTCCAGACGGTCCCAAGCTTCAGCCGAGAAGTATTTGTGGTTGAACTCCACCTCGAAGTTTGAGAACCGCTCAATTGTCCCATTGGTGCGTTTGTCTAGAGCTAACCACCAGTTATGTGTGTCACCTTCCAGGAAGTGAACCACAATGTCCTTTTTGTACTCCTCTGGGCAACGAGTTGAGCTGAAATTCCGAGCCAATCTGCTCCTCCACTCGTCTGCCTCAATGGGATCAGAACTACAAGCAAACTGCTTCGTACCCAGCTTGGAGATGTGAGCTAGAAGGATCAAGTAATCCACTCTCCTAACTGGATGAGCTGGTGGATCAATCTCCATTACCTCAGCTTTGACCGAAGCTCGGTCCTCGGCTGTCCTGGCAGCTGTTCGAGCTACTTGTGCAGCTGCACGAGCTACACCAGATGCTGTCCCAGCTGTCCTAGCTGCTCTCTGAGTTGCCTGAACCGTGGCCTGAGCTGGGGTGATCTGGCCAACCGATGAGTTCAAAAAAGGGGTAAATTCATGCGTGAAAGCCAACATCTGAGTGCCAATGGCCTTAACCACATCCGTCACCTCCCGCATAGATGGCTTGGCCAACTCCTCCGCCCCATCTCCAGGTCCGGTCTCGTCTCCTACATGGGAGGAATCACCTTCCTCCTCCCGTCCCTCTTGTTGTTGCTCACCCAGGTTATCAACCTGAACCTCAGTAGGCAGGAACGTCGCGAAGGGTTCCCCGGTCTTCTCATTAACCAGCCCCGTCTGGGTTGGTAACACTTGAGTGGGGTTGGCCCCATCTCCTATGACCGGTCCAGAACCACCAGCCGCTTCCTTGCCCTTCCGGGACTTAGTCCGCTTAGTTCCCTTAGGCAAAAACACTTAGTGTTAGTCCAAACGTATAAACCTCATCTCATGATTAGAACTAAGCAAAACAACATCAAACCAAACAAACAAACACAAACAACCCGTGAGACCAAGCAGCCGGACGTGTAGTGAACACATAACCCAAACCAATCCTAGAATCAAGCATGCTCTGATACCAACTTGTAAGACCCGATCTCGGCTCTTAAGCCCAAACTGATCTGCGGCCTTAACCTTTCAATCTAAGTCCGAGTGAACCAAGTTTTAAGTCTTATCTTTCTAAATTCAATTCAATTCAACTGAGGTTCAATACAATCAATCTAAACAAGGAAACATAAGGGGAAAATCAATTGTATAAATATAAACTGAGATTCATACATCATTCTTAGGTTCGTCCTAATAAGTTATACACACTTAGTCTAACATAAGTTCACAAGTTGCACAATAGGCTATCAGTATTTCACATCTATCTACAATGACCCATTCACCACACATCTTCCCATGGCCTGAGTCTTCACGGTGCCTTTCCCTTACCACGGTCCATGTCCGATCCTGAAACCACACAAGACACAATGCACATTCATATGGCCGATATCCTAACATCAAGTCTAGATAAGCATGGTTCGGCTACTTAGAATCTATAACCTGTCCAAACCAACATACTCAAATAAATTCCCAAAAACTAATTAAAATTCATGATAATCCTTGATAAATCCCAACTAAGAGATTCCCATAAACAGTTTCCAACGAAACACACTAGAACGTCCAAATCCGACCATGAATAGTCCCGCCAAAGGCCAAGGACTTGGATACTGAACCGGCCAGGGCCTTGGTTCTGTGTTCCCTGTATGACCAGAACAAACAAACACAATAATCTGATAGGACAAGCAAATCTAAAGAGATAGAGAGAGTAGATGTAGGCGCATAGCAAACCGGCCACAAGCCCGATCGAATCATCAGCCGGCTAAGGCCGATCGCTTGCCGTCCACACCACTGACCTTAGGTGTTCTCTCCCCAGGCGCCATCTCCTTCACTTTGTCCTTCTCTCTGTCTCTCTGTCTGGTATCCATCTCCTCAGGCCTTGCTTCCCACGATCCGGTTTCTCCTGGAACAGCCAAGCCTCTCGCCGGTTCTCTCCTTGGATCGTCGGTTCTCTCTTCTCTTTTTGGTGTTTGTCTCTCACGATTTTGGCAGAGGTTCCCCTCAAGAATTCTGTGTCAAATTCTGGATCCAGGGCTCAGTATTTATAGAGAGAGGGAGTCGGAACTGCCATGGGGCCGAAGGGGTGGGAGTTGTAACCGAAAAGGTGTCTCTCTCTCCCTTGCAACCGTTCGGCAATAACTGCCCCCAACCGGTCCTCAACTACCTCCAACTGCTCCTGTCCCTGCCGGTTCTCTATCCTGAAACCAAGGCCAAGACCTTTAACTGACCGTCCATACCGTGGCCGCACCATCTAACCGAACCACCATAACCATCCTTTTAACCGCCCCAACGGTCCCGGACATGAACACTCGGCCCAACTGAGTTGAGCTGACTACTAGCTGGTCCCAGCTGAGTGAGCTAGTCCTTATAGCTCCACGAGCTGATGCATACTGACTAAGCTCCCATTAAGCTTCCCTGAGCTGCCCAAGCTCGGCCCCGTCCAGCTCCCACATCACTCGTCCAGCTCTATTAAACCCATTCTTTCTTCACCCTGGTTAAGTCTCAACACTTTGATGCCCTTAACCCTATGTCTGAGCCATGATACGCTTGTCTACTGGTCTAATGACCTGACTGGTGCGTCTCCCCGCACCATGGCTCGTCCCAACGATCCTATCTCGGACCGGGGACATGACAGACTGTTTGGGTGATTTTGGCCCACATGGGCTGTCTGTTCAGTACACACAGGACGTCTGTGGGTGTCCACCAGCACACACAGGACGTCCGTGGCTGTCCGTCAGCACACACATAATGTCCATGGCTGTCCGTGTGTGTCCGTCAGCACACGACCTCTGTTTCCCAAGTGATTTCATCCTTGCCATTGTATTCCCACACGACCTTGATCATGGGAATGGTCTTCTTCCTTGTTGTGTTTTCTGTTCGATCCACTATGAGGACCGGCCTCGTCTCTAGAGTCAGATTCTTACCCAAATCTGTATGGATCTCGGGTAGTACTATGTCCTGATCAGACAAACATTTTCGGAGTTGGGACACATGAAACACGTTATGGAACGCATCCATGGCTGGTGGCAGTTCCAACTTATAAGCCAACTCCCCAACTCTTTCTATGATTCTGAATGGACCCAAGTACCTAGGGTCTAGTTTTCTTCTGCCAGAAACTCTAGCCCTTCCTTTGAATGTGATCATCTTGAGATAGACCAAGTCTTCATCTTCAAACTCAAGATGTTTCATCCGTCTATCTGCATAACTCTTTTGACGATCCTGTGCTTCTTTCATTTTCTCCTTTAAGAACCTTATTTTCTCAGTGGTTTCTTCCACTATCTCAGGACCCAACATGCTCCTCCCCCCCACTTGGGTCCAGCATAATGGCGTCCTGCATAATGGCGTCCTTCTAGGCCGTCCATACAGTGCTTCATAATGTGACATCCCAATGCTAGTATGGAAACTGTTGTTATAGAGAAACTCGACCAAGGGTAGATGCTTTTCCAAAGAGTCGCCCCAATCCAACACCATGGCCCTTAACATGTCCTCCAATGTCTGGATTATCCTCTCTGATTGCCCATCCGTCTGAGGATGATAGGCTGTGCTCATGTTCATTCTTGTTCCTAAGGCTTTTTGAAAAGCCTGCCAGAAGTAAGAGGTGAACCTAGGGTCTCTGTCCGAGACAATACTAGCCGGCACTCCATGCAGACGTACAATCTCGTCCAAGTAAATCCTCACGATCTGATCCACTCCATCTCCTTTCTGTATTGGTAAGAAGTGGGCCGACTTGGTTAGTCTGTCAACCACCACCCAAACCGCATCCTTTTGGTTCCTGGTCGTAGGAAAACCGGTCACAAAATCCATTGTGATGTGATCCCACTTCCACTCTGGTATGGGGAGATTCTGGAGCATACCATTGGGCACTTGATGTTCGGCCTTCACAAACTGGCAAGTAGGACACCTCGCCACCCACTCGGCCACATCTGTTTTAATCCTTACCCAGTGATAGTACCTTTTTAAATCCCTATACATCTTATTCAGCCCAGGTTGGACTGAGAACTTTGACTTATGAGCCTGAATCATAATCTCTTCTTTAAGCTCCTTGCTTTTTGGAACACTTACTCGGCCATTCACCAAGATTGTTCCGTTGCTTGTGATCTGATACTCCGTCTTGTCGTTAAGAGCCACTTTCTGCAAGTTCTCATCCAAACTCTGGGCCTGCTGTATCCTGGTAAGTAGATCGGCCTGATTCACTGCCTCTAATCCCAATGGCTCATCACGTCCAACCAAGGTATTTAGATGTAATGACCGAACCATCCCTTATAGTTCATCCACTTCTCTTTCGGCCGAGACCTCTGCCCGTCTCCGGCTTAAGGCATCAGCCACTAGGTTGCCTTGCCTGGATGGTATACTATGTCCAGATCATAATCACCAACAAACTCCATCCATCTTATTTGTCTCAAGTTCAACTCAGGCTGAGCGAAAATGTAATTCAAGCTCTTATGATCAGTGAGAATCTGGACTTTGGCTCCGTACATATACGATCTCCATATCTTCAAAGCAAACACCACGGCCGCCATCTCTAGATCATGGGTCGGATAATTCCCTTCATGCTTTCTCAGCTGTCTCAAAGCATAAGCAATCACCTTCCCATGTTGAGTCAGGACACACCCCAACCCAGTGATGGACGCATCCGTATAGACCACATAAGGTTGATCTGCCTCCGGCAATACCAATATTGGTGCATTCGTCAGCATATCCTTTAGAGCTGAGAAACACTTCTCACACCCTTCATTCCAGGCAAACTTCACATCCTTGCCTGTAAGTCGTGTCATGGGTTGAGCCAAACTGGCAAACCCCTTGACATACTTTCTGTAGTAGCTGGCCAGCCCTAGGAAACTCCTAACCTCAGTAGCATTCCTAGGCTGCGGCCAATCTCGTATAGTCTGAACCTTCTCTGGATCTACTGACACGCCCTGATCAGACACAATGTGTCCGAGGAACCCAATGCTCTTCTGCCAGAAACTACACTTGCTTAGTTTGGCAAAGAGTTTATGTTCCCTCAAACGTCCTAGTACGGCCCTGAGATGCTTCTCATGGTCTTCCTTGTTTCTGGAATATACAAGTATGTCATCTATGAAGATGATTATAAATTCATCCAAGAATGCAGCTGGTGCATTGGTTAGACCAAATGGCATAACCACAAACTCATAGTGCCCATACCTGGTCCGGAACGCCGTCTTCCTGATATCATTAGGCTCAATTGGGATCTGATGATACCCTGAGGCTAAATCAATCTTGGAAAACCATTTGGCCCCTTTGAGCTGATCCAACAGCTCATCAATTCTGGGTAATGAGTACTTGTTCTTCACAGTAACCCTATTCAACCCTCGGTAATCAATACACAGCCTTAAGCTACCATCCTTTTTCTTCACAAAAAGAACTGGTGCTCCCCAAGGCGAGACACTTGGTCGTATGAACCCTTTGTCCAACAACTCTTCCAGTTGCTTCTTTAGCTCGGCCATCTCGGCCGGAGCCATACGATATGGACTTTTGGACATTGGGGCCGTCCCTGGTTCTAGTTCTATTATGAACGGGTCAGCCCTATTAGGGGGAATGCCCTGTAGTGCCCGAAACACATCCTCAAACTCTTTAACCAGCGGAATCCCGTCCGGGTCTGTAACACCCGAATCCGGCCTCTCGACGAAACTGGGCCCATTTTCTACTTAATCAATCCCTTGCTTGATTCATTTTATGTCTTTCATTTACTAAGTCATGTTCGAATCCGAGGTTCTAAAACAATTGAACAGATAGCACAGCGGAATATAAATGTGTAAAATGTATTACTTAGAAACATGAGATCTGATACACAACTTCTTAATCGTTTCATAGACAATCACTAGTTCATCCCTAGCATCATCTAACCATACGTTACACAGCCTCTCACTGACCGAGCCTTCACGGCTCCTTGGCTTGACCAGAACCATCCTTAGTTCCTGAAACCACAACCAGATAAGCATTAATCATAACCGAAAATAGAACTGGTCGATTCTACAATGCTTGGCTTGGTTCCTAGAACATAGATAAACCTCGGACAATATACTTATAAAAATATATAAACCCTGCCTACCGAATCCTAAGTCATTCAACCAACCACCCCTTGACTTAGAATCAGATAGACAGTCCAGAATAGATAAACAGAACACACGAACAGTCCGGATCGTCCCGAAGACCAATCCGTCCATCCGGATAGAATCTAGGTGCGACCGGCCTAGATGAAGTCCGGCTCAATGGCCCAACGGACTTTCTTACCTGATCCGGCCTTGGGCCTGGATCCAACGGCCGAGTAAGCCTCACACCCAATCCGAGTAGGCCAAACGGCCGATCGGACCTTGCGACTCTTACCCTGGCTTAGACGAACCGTGTACTTGTCTCGACGGACAAGACATGGTCTGATCCCTAAGGAACGGACACGACCTGTCTCAACAGGCACCGTTTGGAACATGCACCCCTTCGGTCCTTGGTACCTATTGGTCCTCGTACCTCTTGTCGTCCGTAACGCTTGGTTACTTACACCCTTTGGCAACTCACAACCTTTGGAACTCGTTGATGTGCCGCAGTCCACGGATCATTACATGGAACCAGCTCAGCATGGAGTTCAAGACGTTCTGAACATTTCAACCGAGGTTCATGTTTTTCACCGTGCCAGACTTGACTTGGATCATGCCAGACTTGAGAAAGATCATGCCAGACTTGAGAAAGATCATCTCAGACTTGAGAAAGATCATGCCAGACTTGACTTGGATCATGAGGTTTCACAAAATGATCGAGACTTCTCTGTTTTGGCTCGATTGGCCCATACTGCACGTACCGGCAACCATACTGATGGACTGATCTACCCTTTTGATCAGTTCACGCACTTTGATGAGCCAAGTTTCACTAAGGCAAGGATCCTTCACCTTTCTGAAGACATAGGACACACTTGGTCCAGTCTGGTTCATGATCCGGACATGGTGGCTCATACGGACAGTCCCACATCCGTCCTTCTCCTTACCGCGGTCCCTGCTTCAGGATACAACGAACCTGGACAGAAGCCGATCAGTCACATTTAATAATCTGTCTTTATTTTGTTTAATGACTAGATCTAGATCTAGATCTACTTTTCTATTTAATTCCTAGATCTACAAAACTCTATAAGTATGAAACTCTTTCATTTTAATAAATCAGAAATCGATTTTGTCTAAAGTTTGAGTTAAACTCTTTGTTCTTCGTTTAGAACTTGTTCTTAGTTTCTTGGTGAGTCATATCCAAGTAAACACTTCCTCAAATCGTTGGTCTTGTGAGTCATATCAAGCAACGACCAGATATCCTTCACTTGGTGGTCTTGTGATTGATATCAAGCACCATTTGGAGTCGGGAATATCGAAGGCCTTTCCGCAACCTTCGTGCGACCCTTCAATCCATCCAGTTCTCCATCCGGAGTTCATATCCAAATCTGATCCATTTGAGTGAGCCGATCTTAGGGTCCTTCAAGTGGTATCAGAGCCGCTCGTTTGGTATCTTCTAAATCATTCATCTTTCTCATCTTCCATTTCTAAATCATAAACACTTCTTCTTCTATCCATCTTGAATCCGGACCCCTCATTACCATCCTCTATCTATAAAAAAAAAGTTTTTCATTTGGGGATTGGTGGTGGAAGAGAAAGCCTGCTGGCTGAGGAGAAATCCAGCCTTTGAGGTGGTTAAAACGGATTCCCAAAACCAAAATCTCTTATCTTTCTCTCTTTTAAAATTATCTTGTGTTTGCTTGGATTTTGTCCATTGGGATTCTTTGATGTGTTCTTCTTAGAAAATTGAGTAGAAACTTGTGTGTGATCACCTAAATCTGAGAGAAACACTTGAGTGGGTGAGATTAAACACTTGAGAGAGTGAGGTTTTATTTTCTAATTTTGTGTTGAGATTTTCAGGTTATGATGTTTGGTCTTCAAAGGGAAAGTAGCAAGGAGAAATCCCCACAACAAACTATCTCTCAATCTTCATTTAAATATTCTTTGAATAATTTTGATGAGTTTGTTAGTGTGCAAGATATGCCAAACAGGAGGTGCAATGAACCTTTCAAGTCGTCCCAAGGTGAAGCTGATCCAAAGAGATGTTTGCTTCAGTTTGATGTCCAAGAGTTTTGTGATAACTTTGTGGAGGAAGTGGTGAAAACCCTCAAGGACGTCAACCAGACCCATAAGAAGAGCATATCCACACGTGCACCTGTAGCTGAGCCATCCTTATTCATCAGCAAGAAATCCAAAGGTAAATCTGAAATCCATGTTGAGGAGTTGAAAGATTTTTCAGATTCTTTACCCATCTATGATGAATATGATGAAGAGCCAATTGAAAGCTTGTTTTCTTGTGAGAAAAATTGTGATCTTCCTTCTCTTGAACCTGAGTTTGCAACTGATATTGAACATGCAATTGTAGAACTAACCATTTTGCAACCGGAGCATCCGAGTAGTCTTGTTTTCTCTCCACAGGTTTTGGAGGAAGAGCCACTAGATTTACCACATCAAGGACCATGTCTTGACACTAGGATATTTTTTGATGAAGATCAAGATCCTATCTTTGATGAGGAGGATGAACCTGGTCCAGTCTTTGATGAAGAAGCAACAAAATAACATCCATCGCTATGGAGAGCCATCTTTGCTTTGATCCCGACACAACTCCTGCCCCTTTGTCTTTTGAACTTCAAGCGCACTTGTTTGTTTGAGTATCCAGGAAAGACAGGTTGAGCCTCTGAGAAATGAAAGCATTGACCGTGCCCAACAGCCTGAGATTTGGAGAAGCTTTGTTCAAACCGGCTACCTTGGAGATACCAGCAACAGGGGTTCAGTCAAAAACGGATATCTCAACATTCAGAAGGTCTTTTGTCATGAATTCAATTTCAAAGGAAATCCAACTCACCAAGGATTCACTGAGGATTGGAATCACTTGAAAAGCATCACGGAGGAAGGAGTTATGAATTTTCCAAACCGGAGATTCTCCAGTCTGTCTATCCTCGAGTACCAGACTTCTAAAGGAGATTGAGGCTCAAGAAAGGAGCGGCCTAAGCCAAAACCGATCCTCAATGAACCAAAGGTCTTTCCTCAGTCAACCTCCTGTCCAAACCAAAAGCACTGTAAGGATCATGGGTTGATTGTCTCTGCTCATCTTGAAAATGTTTTAAAACCGAGAATTTCTAAGCAAAAACAAATCTTACTTGGTTGAAAAACGTTTTGCTTAAACATTTTCTTGAATTGTTTTCATTGAGCTGTGGTTTGAAAGATATTTGGTTTAAGAAAAGGAATGAACCAAAATTGCTTAGGCCAAAAAATCAATTTGATTTCATTCATGATGAGGATAGAGAAACCCTTTGATTATTTCTTTCGCAGATTTGATGTGGTTTCTCTAGTTGTTTTGAATGAACATGATAAGCATGATCAGTTTCCAAGGAGAGCAAGCCCTGGTGAATGCCTAAGGACTTGTGTTCGTGGAACATGAAACCGCACATACCTGAGGGAAACGAGTTCAAACATCCAAAGAAGTTTCTGTCCAAACTTTTCATTCATTGAATTTTCCATGAATTTTAAATCCTTTGTATCTGATTTATTCGCTTTTGATACATGTACAATGGATTTGAGGACACGAGGACCAAAGGGTGCATCGTGATCCAAGGTTGCGTGTTGCCAAAGATCATGTCGTGATCCAAGAGGTACGAACGTGTCGTGATCCAAGAGGTACGAACGTGTCGTGATCCAAGAGGTTCGAACGTATCATGATCCATCGGATGTGAACGGTTCGTGACCGAAAGGGTACAAACGGGTTGGGACTGAAAGGGTACGAACGGAACGGGACCGAAAAGGGTACGAGTGGTTCAATGGTCACAAGGACACCAAATGCATTATGTTGGGCGTGGACCCACATGATGGCAATAGGTTGTCCTACAGGTCAATACATGAGTGTAAGGAAATAGCGAAGGCCTTAAGGCTAGTGCAATCCGTACAACATGATTGATGTATGAACCATAATCCATGGTCAATGGATGAAGGTTCTGGCCGCAAAGGCTAAGTGGGATATCTTACGATAAACCTTTGGTTGGTGAGTAAGATAGGCGCCATATGCCTCATATAGGGCATAGACCCACATGATGGCAATGGAAGGCCGGTTATATCAGTACATGCTAAGTGGACGATGGCTTATCAAGTCTAGTGGTCGGATCATGTTTCATGACAATGGTTCGATGGCCGAACACTAGTATGGATAGTCACGTTGCTGGAGTAAGAGTATTGATGTGATGCTTCTAGATATCAACGTTGGTGTTAATAGCTTCGAGATTGGCTAAGAGTCATGACGAAGTGTGTGGCTAGTACTATGTGTCGTAGACCATAGATACTGAGCCTAAGTGTTTCAAGGAAGGCCGTGTAAGATCTGATCATGATTGAGTATGGACGACCTTACCTCTGAATGATGGTTCAAGGTGTCAGTCCTAACCTGATTAATTAATGCATCGGTTGGTATGAACAAATCATATATGTTGTCTGGGTTAAGTCCCAAGGCCGGTCAGGCCAGATGAAGACTCATCAGTTCCAAGTCATGTGAGGATGGTTGGTTGATTGACTTAGGATCTAATGAGCTTTGTCAGTCCAGAAGATGGACTTGGTACTATTGCCTATAAGGCAAAAGGATTTCGGATTGTGCATGAGCCGAGAAAGGCCATATGCAAACCCTTATCCTTTCAAAGACTTCTCAAAGGTTATTTATGTATGTGGGGATGGTTGGTTTAATGACTAAGTACCTATGGGAGTTGTTTGATGCAGGAGTCACGATAAGGACCTTAAGTAAGATCATTGAGTGATCGGGGTTCAGCTGTCAAGCAAGAGAAATTTGAGTCAATGGGGGACCGATGAGCTAATAAGCTCCATAGATGTGGCAAAGGTATGATCTAGCATTTACTTATGTAGATCTAGATAGAATGGTTTAGGGGAATGGAACTTCAGAATCGTATGGCTTGGTTTGGGTTTAGGATTGACCTTTAAGCTAATTGGTAGTTGAGTAAGCTGACCAAGGCTAAGGTGATTCGACCAGACAAGTGTTAGATTTGTTTTAGACCAATGGTTAACTAGAGAATAATCCGCTGCGTATCTGTTGAAAGGATCTAACCTATTAATGACTAGGGAAGACTTTAGATAAGGTTTAAGTTAGCCCTTGCCTTTAGGCGATATTATAAATAAAGGGCAAAAATTAAGAGGTTCGGCCAGGAAGTGGACCGAGCGATGTAAGGCTTCGACCACGGTCTTGTCGGCCGGATCAGGCTATTACAAGTTGGTATCAGAGCATGCTTGATCCTGTTTAGGACAACGCTCTAAGATTATGAGTTTCATACCGAAATTATTTCCAAAACTATGATGACTATGAAACCTTAGTTTGGGTGAGCCAAGAAAGAGTTGAGGAAAGCTAGGGTATCATGCTTGTGAATGTGGGAATTCTAAGATGAACCGGCTTAGCCAAGATACGTTTTCCAAGGGCAAGAACCTAAAAACAGAAAGGTTGGTAGATCTAGTATTTAGAAGTAATAGACGGGTTGGAAGGGATGGAAGCAATGCAAGACTTGTTTATGGATGACCTGAAAAAGGGAAGTAACATGGACCAGAGAGTGGCTTGGGTTGAAATAAACGTGCAGCATTCTACTGAAGTAAAGTGTTATCCCTTGATGGTCGTTCATAATAAGTAAAGCATATGCAATATTAAAATCTGACTCAAGGGAGACACTACATGACCAGTACACGAGGGGACTTCTGATCAGATGGATCAGTTAGGACTCGGTATAAGTCAAGGTAGGTTTCCATTAATCGAGTCAGATGGAATGAATCAATTCCAATCTGAATCCATCCAAAGAAAGAATGAGGAAACTCAGGGTGTTCGTTCCAATCATTGGAAGAACATGATGTTAAGTATCTTAGTATGATGGGGATTGTAGTATATTATAATTGCTGTTGTGAATGGTGTGAGCATTTGCAATAGTAAGACGCTTTGGAGAATGGTATGGGACGTTTTCCAAATATGTGATCGAACCGAAATCCTACTCATCTAGGTACCTAATGGTAGTGGAAGTATTAAGTGATTGGCGACGTCATGAGGGATGTTATGGGACGTTCTTTGTGGTTTGGTCATGAACTGAGATATTTTCCACAAGTGGATTTGTGGTGTGGAAACACACATACTTTTCGACACAGAGGCTACACATAGTTTTGTGAGTCCGGGACTGGTCGGAAAGAGTCTGTTCTGTCTGAGTTCTGGGATGATTCGAGACTAGTGAGGGCAGCCGGTGGGCAAATAATGCATTCACTAGGGCTCAGGAAAAATATCCCGGTGATGATCCAATAGAGAAATCTGCCTGTAGATCTGATTGAGAAAAATATCCACGCGCCTACAGAATCATGAAATGATCCTATGCATGAATCTCTTTGGGAAAGTATTGGGCCACTCTCGATTGCCACCAAGTTTGTGTGCAATTGGAGACTGGACCTCACCCGATCAAGTACCAAAGTCTGAGTCTGAGTCCGGCTCTATAAGGAAAGAAGGGGTGTCAGCAGTCCAAGTGAATCGGATGCATAGACAGGGTTGTGAAGTATTTTTTTACCACAACTACAACTATGGAGCACAGCAATTCTGTTGATCTGTCTGGGATCTCGTTGGTATCGAGATCCATTGTCTGAGTCCGACTTTAAGGACAGTAGTGGTGTCAGCATTCCGTGTGGATCAGATGCTTAGACGGAATTGTGAAGTATTTTTGACCACAATTACCACTATGGAGCGCGGCAAATTTTGCTGATCTGAAAGATCTGTCTGAGGACCCGTTGGTGTCTAAGTTCCCAGATGTGTTCCGCTTGCTACAGGGTGTCCCCCCTGATAGGTCGGATCCATTTATGATTGAACTGGAACCAGGGGCAGCTCCGCTGTCCTAGAGTCTGTTTCTGATGGCTCTTGCCGAGATGGCCGAGCTGAAGTCGACCACGTCCGAGAGAGGACCATGGTCACAGTACAACCAAGTCGGAGATTGACCTAAGGTTGAGAAGAGAATGATCAAGTCCAGTAAGGGATGAGGATCAGGCCACAACCTATTCGGAGATGGACCTATGGTCGGGGTGAAACAGTCGAGCCCCTGAGTGGACCAGGACCGGAATACGATCACGTCCATAAATGGACCAGGATCGAATTATGACAAAGTCCAGTGAAGGGCAGAGGTCAAGTCTGAGGCGTTTTTAGTCTGGAGGGACTAAGATCGCAATGTGGCCAAGCCTGAAAAGGATGCGGCTGGTTAAGGGGATGATCCAGTACGTTCTGGCTGAGGTCATGAACCTTATTGTCCATAAAGGACAAAAGAACCATAACAATCTGTTAGGACTCGTTGTAGGACGAGCAGCGTAAAGATTGGAACGAGTTCGTGAGGACTTGACTGGTACATCGAGTGGCGTGGGGATTGGCCAAATCTACTAAGGCTCGAGTATGCAGCATGTCCTAGGGACTTGTTATGATCTAGTCGTGGACTATGATCAGAGATAGAATAAAATCTGAAGAAGATGATATTCAAAAGAAAGACATAGACTTGTTGGATACTAGGACCGCAACCTGGAGAGTTCGTCTAGTGACACAAGGAATGTCTTTGGATGGAATTACAAGTATCACTTGAATGAATGCTTGATGGACCCTCAACTATGGTCGAAGTAGACCAGTAAGGGTGCCATAAGCAAAACCAGAAGGACCCCCTGATAGGATTGTTTGTGGTTAAATCCTTATCAAGTAAGGGAGACTTGTACAACGATGGTCAAAGGAATTTGATCATCGAAGTGGTTTTTGTTGTTCTGAATCAGGCTTGTTCTATTCCATGATCAAGACTAGAATAAGTTCGGTTGGAATATTTTGTCTTAAGACAAGGTATAATCATCACCGGATTCGAGGACGAATCCATTTCAAGTGGTGGACAATGAATCCTTGGCAAATGCTTTCGCAGTTGTTCGTCTTTCATAAATCCAAGAATTTCAACTCTGACTAAGAAATACGAATGCCCCCGACTGTCCCTGTTAATCATTACTCTGATCCCGAAGGCCAACACAATAGGATCAAAATCCTATGATGTTATCCCATGCTAATGTATACAGAGCGTAGGCTTGCTTTGAGCACTCTAATTTCTTCAAAGTAACAGCACCGGAGGCACGACCCAGCCAGTTAAGGCCAGGAGCATACCGCCGACAGAAGAGACAAGCCGACCGGTGCTCACCGAAGGTGGAACGGGCGACCCATCCCAAGGTTCAACTACGAGCTTTTTAACTGCAACAGCTTAAATATACGCTATTGGAGCTGGAATTACCGCGGCTTCTGGCACCAGACTTGCCATCCAATGGATCCTCGTTAAGGGATTTAGATTGTACTCAATCCAATTACCAAAGAGCCCGGTATTGTTATTTATTGTCACTACCTCCCCGTGTCAGGATTGGCTAATTTACGCGCCTGCGGCCTTCCTTGGATGTGGTAGCCGTTTCTCAGGCTCCCTCTCCAGAATCAAACCCTAATTCTCCGACACCCGTTACCACCGTGGTAGGCCACTATCCTACCATCGAAAGTTGATAGGACAGAAATTTGAATGATGCATCGCCAGCACTAAGGCCATGCGATCCGTCGAGTTATCATGAATCATCAGAGCAACGGGCAGAGCCCGCCTTGTCCTTTTATCTAATAAATGCATCCCTTCCAGAAGTCGGGGACGTATTAGCTCTAGAATTACTATGGTTATCCGAGTAGTAGTTACCATCAAACAAACTATAACTGATTTAATGAGCCATGCGCAGTTTCACAGTCTGAATTCGTTCATAGTTACACATGCATGGCTTAATCTTTGAGACAAGCATATGACTACTAGCAGGATCAACCAGGGAGCATTCATAAATCAGGGCAAGACCACGTCATATTCCCGCAGACACATGGAAAGTGGGAACACACGCAGACTTGACCGTCATCTTTTGTCCGGAGACAAACGTGCTTAGCGGGACAGAATTTCTTCGAGTCACCGCCATAATATTTTCGCAACCGAGATCTCAGCAAACAGCTTATTCACCTTTGCGAACAATAAATAAATTATGCAAAGACGCAAGGATCACAAGTGCCGGCTTATGTGTTCACGACTTCCCCACTGAAGGAGATGCCGCAACAATTCCTTCCAAAATAGGTACGCAACACAGGCCCTGGATCAGTTCAACAAGCATAAAACTATGCTAGTGAAGAAACTAAGGAGGATAGTTGGTCTGTAGTTGGGTACGCGAGCACAGAGCCTACAAACACTAGCTATCCAATCACCACTCATACGCCGAATGTTCATTTGCCCCGCTAACATCAATCTTTCCAACCACTCTTGAGATGTAATCAAAAGAGAAACTGGAAGACGGATGAAACCAGGCCAACACCACACAAGCGCGAAAATTTGAAGTTAGGGGCAAAACAGTCCGCTAGAAAATTCGCCGGAAAAGTTACCGGAAAATTCATTGGAGACAATCCAGCCATCGACCTCAACCCAGCCATCGATAGTGTTGGACCGAGCAATCCAACACTACATACCCCTTCGGGTACTGAGGGTAGACTCAGAAGAGTGCCTACCCCTTATATAGACAAAACACTTTTTTTCAGTCTGTCACCAGTAGACATTGGTTGTGTTCCGAGAGTATTTTTGATGTAAAAAAAAATACTTGGAATTTGAATCTGTTTTTTGCATGCTTCATAAGAATGGTTAAAGCTATTTTCTGGTAAATTTTCATGATTTTCTTTTGCTTCTAACCATGTCTTTTGCATGCTACAAAGTTCGGGGTTTCGTGGTCTAAACGGATGTCTACAGCAACTTTTGATCAACACTTGACATTCTAAAATCTTTGTTGACATATTTTTGATGTTTCCTTTCAGAAAACTTTCTTCAAAAATATTAATTTTTAAATTTTTGGCTTCTCGGGTGATTTTGGCTATCCGTGGGTGATTTTGGCACACATGGGCTGTCTGTTCAGTACACACAGGATGTCCGTGTGTGTCCGTCAGAACTCACAAGACGTCCCTGGCTGTACGTGTGTGTCCGTCAGCACACACAGGACGTCCATGGCTGTCCGTTTGTGTCCGCCAGCACACATAGGACGTCTGTGGCTGTCCGTCAGTACACATATCAGCACGTTGGTCCTTGGACTCAGCACGCTGACCCTTCCCGTGGACTGTTCGGGTGATTTTGGCCGACGTGGGCTGTCTGTTCAGTACACACAGGACGTCCGTTGGTGTCCGCCAGCACACACATGACGTCCGTGGCTGTACGTGTGTGTCTGTGCGTGTCCGTCTGTGTCCGTCAGCACACACAGGACTTCCGTGGCTATCCATCAGTACACATATCAGCACGTTGGTCCTTGGACTCAGCACGCTGGCCCTTCCCGTGGACTCTTTGGGTGATTTTGGCCCACGTGGGCAGTTTGTTCAGTACACACAGGACGTCCGTGGGTGTCCGTGGCTGTCTGTGTGTGTCCGTCAGCATACACAGGACGTCCGTGGCTGTCCATCAGTGCACATATCAGCACGCTGGTCCTTGGACTCAGCACGCTGGCCCTTCCCGTGGACTGTTCGGGTGATTTTGGCCCACGTGGGCTGTCTGCTCAGTACACACAGGACGTCCGTGCGTGTCCGTCAGCACACACATGACGTCCGTGGGTGTCCGTCAGCACACACAAGACGTCCTTGGCTGTCCGTGTGTGTCTGTGTGTGTCCGTCAGCACACACAAGATGTCTGTGGCTGTCCATCAGTACACATATCAGCACGTTAGTCTTTGGACTCAGCACGGTGACCCTTCCCGTGGACTGTTTGGGTGATTTTGGCCCCCGTGGGCTGTCTGTTAAGTACACACAGGACGTATGTGGGTGACCGTCAGCACACATAGGACGTCCGTGTGTGTCCGTCAGCACACACAGGACGTCCGTGGCTGTCCGTCAGCACACACAGGACGTCCGTGGGTGTCCGTCAGCACACACAAGACTTCTGTGGCTGTCCGTGTGTGTCCGTCAACACACACAGGACGTCTGTGGCTGTCCATCAGTACACATATCTGCATGTTGGTCCTTGGACTCAGCACGCGGACCCTTCCTGTGGACTGTTCGGGTGATTTTTGCCCACGTGGGCTGTCTGTTCAGTACACGCAGGACGTCCGTGGGTGTCTGCAAGCACACACAGGACGTCAGTGGCTGTCTGTTTGTGTCCGTGTGTGTCCGTCTGTGTCCATCAGCACATACAGGACGTCCGTGGCTGTCCATCAGTACACATATCAGCATGTTGGTACTTGGACTCAACACGCTGGCCCTTGCCGTGGACTGTTTGGGTGATTTTGGCCCACGTGGGCTGTCAGTTCAGTACACACAGGATGTCCGTGGGTGTCCGTCAGCACACACAAGACGTCCGTGGTTGTACGTGTGTGTCCGTCAGCACACACATGACGTCCATGGCTGTCCGTGTGTGTCCGTCAACACAAACAGGACGTTCGTGGCTGTCCGTCAGTACACATATCAGCACGTTGTTCCTTGGACTCAGCACGCTGACCCTTCCCGTGGACTGTTCGGGTGATTTTGGCCCACTTGGGCTGTCTGTTTAGTACACACAGGACGTCCGTTGGTGTCCGCCAGCACACACAGGACGTCTGTGGCTGTACGTGTGTGTCTGTGCGTGTAAGACCCGTTCCTGGTCCCTCGACCCAACTGGATACGAATGCTTACTTATTAATTTCTTTGCTTGTATGATTCATTCTAAGTCTTTTCTTTACAAGTCGTATTCGAATATGAGGTTCATAAACAAAGAAATAGAGTGCACAGCGGAATAACAATGTATAAACTTTGTATTACTTAGAAACATGAGATTCAATACACAACTTCTTAACAGTCTCATAGACAATCACTAGTTCATCCCTAGCATCATATAACCACACGTTACACAGCCTCTCACTAACCGAGCCTTCACGGCTCCTTGGCTTGACCAGAACCATCCTTAGTTCCTGAAACAACAACCAGATAAGCATTAATCATAACCGAGAATAGAACGGATTGATTCTACAATGCTTTGCTTGGTTCCTAGAACTTAGATAAACCTCAGTCAACACAATCATACACAGTATGAACCTACCTACCGTATCCTAAGTCATTCAACCAACCACCCCTTGACTTATAATCAGATAGATAGTCCAGAATAGATAAACAAAACACACGAACAGATCCAGATCGTCCCCAAAGACTTATCCGTCTAACCGGATAGAATCTAGGTGCGACCGGCCAATGAAGTCCGGCTCAATGGCCCAACGGACTTCCTTACCTGATCCGGCCTTAGGCCTGGATCCAATCGGCCGAGTCAGCCTCAAGCCTAATCCGGAAGGCTTAGCAACCGGTCAGACCTTGCGACTCTACCTTGGCTTACACAAACCGTGACCTTGTCTTGACTAGACAAGCCATAGGCTGATCCATAAGGATCGGTCCTAACCTGTCCCGAAAGACACCGTTTGGAACATGTACCCTTTGGCCATTCGTGCCTCCTGGACACTCATGACTCTTGACAACTCGTGCCTTTTGGGTCATTCCCAACCGTTCGTCCTAACCGCCCAGACTTGGTGCGATCGGATCATCCCACTAACCGACCCGTGTCTAGGCTAGCGGTTTGGTTATGTTTGGCCAAAGCTTAGGGACGTGTCTCTTGGACTCAACCAACACAGCCTTTCGTGTTTAACCAGAGAGAAGAGAAAAGAAACGAATTGAAACAGATAAGGAGAGCCGGATGGGACATAGGAACCGAGCAGAGCCGCGGTGCGGTCGCATGGACCGTCCATTCGGTCTGATGGAGCCACGGCCCATCACATACCTTGTGAACCACGTCTGGGTTCTCCATGCTCTTCTCCTTGTCTTGATCTCCCATTCTTGACCGGAGTTAGTTCTCAAACGATCAGAGTCGCCGGACCACAACACCACCACAATCGGCCTTTCTCTTGGCCAGAACTCTCCCTTTCTCTCTACGTTTTTCTCTGAGTATTTTGCTCTGGAATTGGATAATGAAATCGAACAGAGAGCCCCCATATTTATAGAAAACAAGGGGGTACTTGCCCCACGAACAGGCATGACTTGCTAGCGAATGGGCACCATCGGCCAAGGGTTGTCCCCTTTCGGCCACTTGCATCCCTTCGCCCTTTCTGATTGGGTTTGGGGTCGGCCACAAGTCCAACCCACGCCCCAGGCCTCCTGGGCATAGCCCACGGCCTTTTCCAAAGACCCAATACCAAAGCCCGCCACTGACCCGGACCCGGACCATCGGCCTAAAGCCCGGACAGTCCGTCTAGCTGAGATGAGCTGACTCTCAGCTGCCTCAGCTGAGTGAGCTAGTAGTCCAGCTAGTGGAGCTGAACTTAGTAGGGACTGAGCTGGAGTGAACTGAACCTAGCTTCATTGAGCTGGCTGAGCTACTCGTCCACTTCGTCCAGTTACCGTCTTACTCGTCCTAGCTGTCTCTTAGCTTGTATAAGGTTAAGTCTAAGTTTCCTTATGTCCTTAACCTTCTTTCTCGACCATGGAACGCTTGCCTTGATGTCCTAAGACTGGCTTGCACGTTTCCTCGAACCATGGCCGTCCCGACAATCCTATTCAGGATTGGGGGCGTGACAAGTCTCCCCCCCTTGGGATGGATTCTTCCTCGAATCCGAATCAAATGCTTCCTCGGAAACAAACTGATCCAACCACTTTGGGTACTCTGCTTTCATTCTAGCTTTGGTTTCCCAAGTGATTATATCCTGACCATTACAGTCCCAGACGACCTTGACCATATGGACCGTCTTCTTCCTTGTTGCTTTTTCCATCCTATCTATGATTCGAACTGGCCTCGTTTCCAAGGTTAGGTTCTTACCAAGATCGTCTGGAACGGCAGGAAGAACGACATTTCTGAAGTTGGGAGACGTGGAACACTTTATGAAATGCGTCCATCTTGGCCGGCAAGTCCAACTTGTAGGCCACCATCCCAACTCTTTCAATGACCTTGAACGGCCCCAAGTATCTCGGATCTAACTTCCGTCTTCTGGAAATCCGGACTCGTCCTTTGAAGGTAATCATTTTGAGATACACCAAGTCACCTACTTGGAACTCGAGATCTTTCCTTCTTTGATCTGCATAGTTCTTTTGGCGGTCTTGTGCCTGTCTCATCTTGTTCCTCAAGAACTTGATTTTTTCGGCTGTCTCTTCGACAATCTTCGGACCAATCATGCTGCATTCCCCAACTTGGGTCCAGCATAAGGGTGTCCTGCATGGACGCCCATACAGAGCTTCGTATGGCGACATGCCAATACTACTATGGAAACTATTGTTGTAAGCAAATTCTACCAGAGGTAGATGTTTCTCCCAGGAATCACCCCAGTGTAGAACACATGCTCGCAACATATCTTCCAATGTCTAGATCGTACGTTCAGACTGTCCATCCGTCTGTGGGTGATAGGCTGTACTCATGTTCACTCTTGTTCCTAAAGCCTTTTGGAAAGCCTTCTAGAAGTAAGATGTGAACCTTGAATCCCTATCTGAAACTATGCTTGCCGGCACACCATGTAGTCGGACGATCTCATCAATGTACTTACGTACAATCTGATCTACCCCATCCGACTTTTGATAGCCAGGAAGTGTGCTGATTTGGTTAGGCGATCAACCACAACCCAAACCGCATCATTCTTATTCCTCGTGGTAGGGAACCCAGTCACAAAGTCCATTGTGATGTGATCCCATTTCCATTCTGGAATAGGCAAGCTTTGCAATAACCCACTAGGCACTTGATGTTCTGCTTTGATGAGTTGGCAAGTGGAACACTTGGCCACCCACTCCGCGACATCTGCCTTCATACGGATCCAATGATAGAACTTCTTAAGGTTCTGGTACATCTTGATCGCACTAGGATGAACCGAGAATCTGGACTTATGAGCCTCCCTCATAATCTCTTCCTTTAGACTTCGATCATTAGGAACACTGATCCAACCGTTTACTAGGATGGTACCATCCTTTGCAGTTTGGTACTCTGTCCTATCATTCTGAGCAACCTTGTTCAGGTTCTCATCCTGACCTTGAGCCAACCGAATTCGGGTAAGCAGGTCGGCCTGATTGACCGCCTCTAATCCAAGTGGTTAAGACTCTTTGGTCGATACGTTCAACCGTAAGGAACGAACCGTACCGTCCAGGTCATCCGCTTCTCGTTCAGCTGATACATCGACCCTTCTCCGGCTCAAGGCATCTGCGACCA
>NW_022610068.1:0-15000 GCF_000309985.2 Brassica rapa
ATATCAGCACGCTGGTCCTTCGACTCAGACGCTGGCCCTTCCGTGGACTGTTCGGGTGATTTTGGCCCAGTGGGCTGTCTGTTCAGTACACACAGGACGTCCGTGGGTTGTCCGTCAAGCACACACATGACGTCCGTGGTGTCCGTCAGCACACACAAGACGTCCTTTGCTGTCCGTGTGTGTAACATCCGCGATCCTGGATAAGGACCGTCGGGACGGCCATGGTTCGAGGAAACGAACCAGCCGTCTTAGGACCTTAAGGCAAGCGTTCCATGGCCAAGATAAGAAGGTTAAGGACGTCAGGATGCTGAGACTTAACCTTATAAGAGAAAGAAGTCAGCTAGAACAAGCTGTACATAAGCTGGGCGATGCTTACGGGAATCTCGATCAGCTAGACATAGCTCGGTCAAGCTCAGCCTAGCTCGTTCCAAGTTAAGTCAGCTCAACCAGCTGGACTACTAGCTCACTCAGCTGAGGCAGCTGGGAGTCAGCTCATCTCAGCTCGACGGACTGTTTGGGTTTCGGGCCGATGGTCCGGGTCTGGGTCAGTGGCGGGCCATGAGGTCCGGCCATGTGGTCCATGAGTCGTTGGGCTCTTGTGGACAGGCCGTGGGCTTGGGTATCAAGTCTGCGCTTGGGTTGTACGTGCCTATAAGGTCTGGAACCTTCCATTTCCCAACAGGTACGATGTTGTAGGCACGGGTCGGAGGGTCGGACGGACGGACGGACGCACGGACGGATGGCCGTTCCACGGTTCAGCTTTGCCTCGGACGGATGGTACTGGCCGGCTCGTCTCTTGCTTGCGGTCGAACCTGAAACAGATAGGAAACTTTAATGAATTTTCAACAGGAACAAGAACAGAAACAAGATAGGATTCTTTTGGTTTTTATGGAATTGGTTGAATGAAATCTAAAACAAAAGATAAAGAAAGGAGTAGATTGGCGGATGGGATCAGCTGCTGGACGTATGTCTCTCTCAGCTAGATGCCTAGGTCGGACAGAAAGATAGGTATGGATCCGGCTCTTGCTGGACGTATGTCTCTCTCAAGATTCGGACAAGGAATGGAATGGATCGAAGGACGCCACAAAGAACAATGGATCGGCTCTTTGATATGTCACACGGCTGCTCTCAATGTTTCACACAACTGAAAGACTTAGGGTTTCTTTGCTAAAGCAAATCGATTTCATAAAAGACTTAGCCGAAAAGTTGGCAACTACAAGGGTTTAAATAGATGTTCCTTACTGGACTTAAAGATTAAAAAGGCCTAGACAAATGGCCAAAGTCTTAACCGAAATAAAAATAAAGAAAACAATAGACCGGTCGCGGTTTGAGATGTCCGGATCAGAACTCATAGTATGCTTGCTTGTTGCCTCATTAAAACCTTTCGGGAAAACCCAGTGGGACAAAACCTCGATAAGGAAAAAGAGTACAACACATACTACTCCTTCTGATGGTCGGCTATATCTCTGAACCGGAAGCAAGTTGGTTGGATGGATTGAGTATGAAGGTGGAAATGGTCAGGCCGGCTTCATTCTGGCCGATGGAGGAGAACTGGCTCGAATGGACAGGGTCTGGAACCTCTAGTGGTTCACCGGTGTCTTCCAGCTTCAAGTCAGACAACTCCTGGATCAATAGTTGCTTGAACCCGGTTTGTTCTTGTGCAAGCAACTCCTGGACAGCTTTGGCAAATCCAGCTCTTATAACTCTTGAACCGGACCTTGTGGTAGGGCCTTTGCGGATAATGGGAACCTCAGTCGTGGGTACTACAACATCCCCTCCCTCTTGAACAGGTTCTGTCCTCAGAACATCTCCATCATCTGCAATATAAGGAGACAAATCAGATACATTGAACGTTCGGGAAACTTGGAACTCACCTGGCAGCTCTAGCCGGTAGGCATTGTCATTGATCCGATCGAGCACTCGGAATGGTCCATCTCCCCGTGGGGATAATTTGCTCTTCCTCTCCTCCGGAAACCGTTCTGGCCTCATGTGGAGCCACACCCAGTCGCCTGGCTGGAAGATAACTTCTGTGCGCCCCTTGTTGAGCTTAATCCGGTTCCTTTCAGCCTTCTTCTCCAAAGTCTCCTTGACTTGCCGGTGCATGTTCTTTACAAACTCAGCCTTTTTGTCACCACTCTGGCTGACTTGCATGGCTGGGGGCAATGCGGCTAGGTCCATGGGCGTCTCTGGTCTAAAGCCATACACGATCTCAAAAGGGGAGAGGTTAGTAATAGAGTGCCTTGCATGGTTATAAGCAAACTCAATGAAAGGCAAACAACTCAGCCAGTTTTTAAGATTCTTACCCACCGTAGCCCTCAATAACTGAGAGAGTGTACGGTTTACTACCTCGGTCTGTCCATCAGTCTGTGGATGGCAAGTGGTCGAGAAAAGGAGCTTGGTTCCAAGCTTTTTCCACAATGTCCTCCAGAAGTGGCTGAGAAATTTGTGTCTCGGTCGGACACGATGGTACGAGGCACTCCATGTAAACGCACCACTTCCTTGAAGAAGAGATCAGCGGTTTGGCTTGCGTCATTGGTTTTGGAACACGGAATGAAGTGTGCCATCTTGGAGAACCTGTCCACTACAACAAAAATAGAATCCTTGTGTTCTATCTTGGGCAAGCCCAGCACAAAGTCCATAGACAGATCGACCCACGGTGCAATAGGAATAGGTAAAGGCATGTGTAAACCATAAGGATGCGACCTGGATTTGGTTTTGAGACAGACAGTGCACTTGGAGCAAAGGCTCTCGACGTAGCGCCTCATCCGGGGCCAATAGAAGTGGTCGGACAGGACACTCAGAGTTTTGTCCCGACCGAAATGCCCCATCAATCCACCCCCATGAGCTTCTCTGGTCAGTAAATCTCGCATGGAACCATGAGGGATACACAGGCGTTTCTCCTTGAAGAGGAACCCGTCCTGCTGATAGAATGGACCCATGGCTCCCTTAGCCGTGTTACTGTAAAGCTCAGAAAAATCAGGGTCAGTTTCATAAGACATTTTGAGTTGCTCAAAACCCATGATCTTAGCCTCCATGGTGGTAATGAGTGTGTGGCGCCGGGATAGGGCGTCGGCCACTATGTTGTCCTTTCCCTTCTTGTACTTGATCACATAAGGAAAAGTTTCCACGAACTCCAGCCACCTAGCATGCCTCTTCTTGAGTGTGGTCTGGCCCCTCAAATGCTTAAGAGTCTCATGATCTGTATGAATAATAAACTCTTTAGACAAAAGATAATGTTGCCAAGTTTCAAGCGACCTTACTAGAGCATATAGCTCTTTATCATAGGTGGGGTAATTGAGGGCGGCTCCACTCAATTTCTCACTGAAAAAGGCCACTGGCCGGCCTCCTTGGGTCAGCACGGCTCCTATTCCTGTCCCTGAAGCATCACACTCAATCTCAAAAGGTTTATCAAAGTTAGGAAGAGTTAGAACCGGTGCATGTGTCAAGCTATATTTAAGCCTGTTGAAAGACTCCTCTTGGGCAGGGCCCCAAGCAAAGGTTACATTCTTCTTGATCACGGAGGTCATTGGGGCGGCAATGGTACTGAAGTCCTTCACAAATCGTCGATAGAAACTGGCCAGTCCATGGAAGCTGCGGATATGTCCGATCGTGGTTGGAGTCGGCCAGTCTTGTATCGCCTTGATCTTCTCTTCATCAACCTTCAGTCCCTGTGAACTCACAACAAAGCCTAAAAATACCAATGATCAGTGCAGAATACACATTTCTTAAGGTTAGCATAAAGGCCTTCTTGCCTTAAGGCTTTCAAAACCTGTTCTAGGTGTCCCATGTGTTCAGTTAAAGACCTGCTGTAAATCAAGATATCATCAAAGTATACAACCACGAATTTACCAATGTAAGGTCGGAGGACCTCATTCATGAGTCTCATGAAGGTGCTAGGGGCGTTGGTAAGGCCAAACGGCATCACCAGCCACTCGTATAGACCTTGCTTGGTCTTGAAGGCGGTTTTCCACTCATCTCCTTCCTTCATGCGGACTTGATGGTATCCACTCCTGAGATCAATCTTAGAAAACACAACAGACCCACTCAGTTCATCCAACATATCATCTAATCTAGGTATAGGGTACCGATATTTGATGGTTATGTTGTTGATGGCTCGGCAGTCCACACACATGCGCCATGTCCCATCTTTCTTAGGCACTAGTAGGACCGGGACTGCACAGGGGCTAAGGCTCTCGCGGATGTAGCCTTTGTCCATGAGATCTTGGACCTGCCGTTCCAGCTCCTTAGCTTCCTCAGGGTTGACACGGTAAGCGGCTCGGTTTGGTAGTGGCGCGCCGGGTACAAGATCGATCTGATGTTCTATGCCACGGATAGGGGGCAATCCGGCAGGGATCTCGTCAGGGAAGACATCCTTGTAACGTCCCATGAGGTCTTGTACTACGTCCGGTACTTCAGGAGCTTCTAAACCTGCAAAACAACCTTCCTTAAAGATCATTAGTAGCACCTGTGTCTCACGTTGTAATGATTTAAGCACTTGTCCGGAAGTCATGTAAAGGTTAGTATTACTTACCTGGCCGGAATGCGTCATTGCCTTCTGCATATCATGAACTTCTTGAGGGCTGAGAGGTGCTAGGCTGTGCTTCTTGTTGTTGTGGACGAAACTGTAGATGTTGGTGCGGCCATGGTGAAGTGTCTCCTTGTCAAACTGCCACGGCCTTCCGAGAAGTATATGGCCTGCTTGCATGGGCACAACATCACACTTGACCTGGTCGTGGTACTTGCCAATACTGAAGGACACAACAACTTGTTCGGCAATCTTGAGCTCAGTCTCATCATTGAGCCATTTGAGACGGTATGGTCGAGGATGGGCAGTTTTGACCAACCCTAGCTTATCAACAAGATACTTGCTAGCCACGTTAGTACAAGATCCGCCATCTATGATCAAACTACATACCTTGTGATCAACACTACATCTGGTGTGGAAGATGTTCTCCCGCTGGATGGTCTCTGGGTCAAAGAGGGTGCTAAGGGCTCTCCGGGTCACTAGCAGCTCGCCTGTCTCCGGGTAGTCGGTTACTTCCTCATCAGAGATCGCTGCCGCGGCCTCTGCCTCATCTTGGGATTCATACTCGCCATCCCCCTTTAGGACCATCACTCGTTTGTTTGGACAATCCCGAGCATAGTGGCCCTTGCCCTGACACTTATAACAAATGATGTCACGAGTACGCAAATTTTGGGCTTGAGTCTTACCCTGCTCCGGCTTAGATGCATTGGATGATTCAGCCGGGTTTGTCTTGAATCGGCTCTCAATCTCAATCGTCTTGCCCTTGTCGCCTTGCTTTGAACCCGGTTGAGTCCAAGCAGGTTTGCTGCGGCTGGTACTGGCCGTCTTGCGCTTGATGTGCTGCTCGGCTTGCGTAGCAAAGTGCAATAGATCGTTGAAGTCTTCATAGTGTTGTCTCTCCACCTTGCGGGCAATGCGGTCTTGCAGCCCTTCCAGGAATTGGGACATCATTGTCTCCTCGGGCTCGTCGGTCTCAAGCTTATTCCTAAGAGCCTCGAACTCCTCAAAGTACTCCTCCACAGTCTTAGTTCCCTGCGTAAGTTTACGAAAACGTTTTAGCACATCACGCTGGTAGTAAGATGGAATGTACCTCGCGCGAAGCTTGGTCCGCATCTCGGTCCAATTACGCGCTCTCCACACTGGCCCGGACTTGGCAACGTCTCGATCCCACCACGAAAGAGCATTGTCCGTCAGCTGGGCTGCTGCTAGGGCAACCTTCTTGGCCTCACTATATTGGTAATAGTCGAAGATGTACTCCATGCGCTTCTCCCACACGATGTAGGCATCCGGATCAACCTTGCCGGCAAACGTTGGGGGATGAAGCTTAAGTGCCTTGCCTCCCAACCAAGGCTCTTCCTCCTCTCGGTCTCGACCTCCCCTATGGTCGCGGCCTCCTCCTACTTGGGCCCGGGGTCCTCGCGCGTTCCTCCTACCTCCCCGGTTCGGCCTCTCCTCGTCCTGACTGCGCGTATCATCGGTACTGTCCGCGTCCGAGTCAGTGTCATGCGGGTCCGGCTGATGCCTTCCTGGTGGTCGAGGTCCGTTGGGCCTGCCTCCCTGCCGTAGCTGAGCAAGCTCGGCTGTGATAGTCCTAAGGCTCGCCCTCAGTTCTTCATTGTCAGCTAAGAGCTGAGCGTTTATGGCCGCTTGGTCTTGACCTACATCTCCCATAGTTCTCTGAGAAGAAACTCAAAGAAAGATTAAAAGGCAAGAGGGGGTTAAATAGTTGCTTGGGTCGGATACTATGAGTATCGACCAAGGCAAAGAATAAATGCAAAAGTTAAGACAAAAAAATCGAATCAGGTTTGAAAAAGGAAAGACAGAATTTTTTTTTTTTTTTGAAAACTTGGAGAACAATCCGAAAATTTTAAAAATAAGGAAAGTGAATAAATTTTTTTTTTTTTGAAAACTTGGAGAACAATCCGAAAATTTTAAAAATAAGGAAAGTGAAAAAATAGAAAAATCGAAAACTTGGAGAACAATCCAAAAAAATTAAGGAAAGTAAATATTTTTTTTTTTTTGAATTGTGACGGCTAGGGTTCAGAAAGAACTGAGTTTCGCAGGAAACTTCAGCTCTGATACCAAAATGTTGTAGGCACGGGTCGGAGGGTCGGACGGACGGACGGACGCACGGACGGATGGCCGTTCCGCGGTTCAGCTTTGCCTCGGACGGATGGTACTGGCCGGCTCGTCTCTTGCTTGCGGTCGAACCTGAAACAGATAGGAAACTTTAATGAATTTTCAACAGGAACAAGAACAGAAACAAGATAGGATTCTTTTGGTTTTTATGGAATTGGTTGAATGAAATCTAAAACAAAAGATAAAGAAAGGAGTAGATTGGCGGATGGGATCAGCTGCTGGACGTATGTCTCTCTCAGCTAGATGCCTAGGTCGGACAGAAAGATAGGTATGGATCCGGCTCTTGCTGGACGTATGTCTCTCTCAAGATTCGGACAAGGAATGGAATGGATCGAAGGACGCCACAAAGAACAATGGATCGGCTCTTTGATATGTCACACGGCTGCTCTCAATGTTTCACACAACTGAAAGACTTAGGGTTTCCTTTGCTAAAGCAAATCGATTTCATAAAAGACTTAGCCGAAAAGTTGGCAACTACAAGGGTTTAAATAGATGTTCCTTACTGGACTTAAAGATTAAAAAGGCCTAGACAAATGGCCAAAGTCTTAACCGAAATAAAAATAAAGAAAACAATAGACCGGTCGCGGTTTGAGATGTCCGGATCAGAACTCATAGTATGCTTGCTTGTTGCCTCATTAAAACCTTTCGGGAAAACCCAGTGGGACAAAACCTCGATAAGGAAAAAGAGTACAACACATACTACTCCTTCTGATGGTCGGCTATATCTCTGAACCGGAAGCAAGTTGGTTGGATGGATTGAGTATGAAGGTGGAAATGGTCAGGCCGGCTTCATTCTGGCCGATGGAGGAGAACTGGCTCGAATGGACAGGGTCTGGAACCTCTAGTGGTTCACCGGTGTCTTCCAGCTTCAAGTCAGACAACTCCTGGATCAATAGTTGCTTGAACCCGGTTTGTTCTTGTGCAAGCAACTCCTGGACAGCTTTGGCAAATCCAGCTCTTATAACTCTTGAACCGGACCTTGTGGTAGGGCCTTTGCGGATAATGGGAACCTCAGTCGTGGGTACTACAACATCCCCTCCCTCTTGACCAGGTTCTGTCCTCAGAACATCTTTATCATCTGCAATATAAGGAGACAAATCAGATACATTGAACGTTCGGGAAACTTGGAACTCACCTGGCAGCTCTAGCCGGTAGGCATTGTCATTGATCCGATCGAGCACTCGGAATGGTCCATCTCCCCGTGGGGATAATTTGCTCTTCCTCTCCTCCGGAAACCGTTCTGGCCTCATGTGGAGCCACACCCAGTCGCCTGGCTGGAAGATAACTTCTGTGCGCCCCTTGTTGAGCTTAATCCGGTTCCTTTCAGCCTTCTTCTCCAAAGTCTCCTTGACTTGCCGGTGCATGTTCTTTACAAACTCAGCCTTTTTGTCACCACTCTGACTGACTTGCATGGCTGGGGGCAATGCGGCTAGGTCCATGGGCGTCTCTGGTCTAAAGCCGTACACGATCTCAAAAGGGGAGAGGTTAGTAATAGAGTGCCTTGCATGGTTATAAGCAAACTCAATGAAAGGAAAACAACTCAGCCAGTTTTTAAGATTCTTACCCACCGTAGCCCTCAATAACTGAGAGAGTGTACGGTTTACTACCTCGGTCTGTCCATCAGTGTGTGGATGGCAAGTGGTCGAGAAAAGGAGCTTGGTTCCAAGATTTTTCCACAATGTCCTCCAGAAGTGGCTGAGAAATTTGTGTCTCGATCTCGAGGCACTCGTAAACGCACCATGGTACGAGGCACTCCATGTAAACGCACCACTTCCTTGAAGAAGAGATCAGCGGTTTGGCTTGCGTCATTGGTTTTGGAACACGGAATGAAGTGTGCCATCTTGGAGAACCTGTCCACTACAACAAAAATAGAATCCTTGTGTTCTATCTTGGGCAAGCCCAGCACAAAGTCCATAGACAGATCGACCCACGGTGCAATAGGAATAGGTAAAGGCATGTGTAAACCATAAGGATGCGACCTGGATTTGGTTTTGAGACAGACAGTGCACTTGGAGCAAAGGCTCTCGACGTAGCGCCTCATCCGGGGCCAATAGAAGTGGTCGGATAGGACACTCAGAGTTTTGTCCCGACCGAAATGCCCCATCAATCCACCCCCATGAGCTTCTCTGGTCAGTAAATCTCGCATGGAACCATGAGGGATACACAGGCGTTTCTCCTTGAAGAGGAATCCGTCCTGCTGATAGAATGGACCCATGGCTCCCTTAGCCGTGTTACTGTAAAGCTCAGAAAAATCAGGGTCAGTTTCATAAGACATTTTGAGTTGCTCAAAACCCATGATCTTAGCCTCCATGGTGGTAATGAGTGTGTGGCGCCGGGATAGGGCGTCGGCCACTATGTTGTCCTTTCCCTTCTTGTACTTGATCACATAAGGAAAAGTTTCCACGAACTCCAGCCACCTAGCATGCCTCTTCTTGAGTGTGGTCTGGCCCCTCAAATGCTTAAGAGTCTCATGATCTGTATGAATAATAAACTCTTTAGACAAAAGATAATGTTGCCAAGTTTCAAGCGACCTTACTAGAGCATATAGCTCTTTATCATAGGTGGGGTAATTGAGGGCGGCTCCACTCAATTTCTCACTGAAAAAGGCCACTGGCCGGCCTCCTTGGGTCAGCACGGCTCCTATTCCTGTCCCTGAAGCATCACACTCAATCTCAAAAGGTTTATCAAAGTTAGGAAGAGTTAGAACCGGTGCATGTGTCAAGCTATATTTAAGCCTGTTGAAAGACTCCTCTTGGGCAGGGCCCCAAGCAAAGGTTACATTCTTCTTGATCACGGAGGTCATTGGGGCGGCAATGGTACTGAAGTCCTTCACAAATCGTCGATAGAAACTGGCCAGTCCATGGAAGCTGCGGATATGTCCGATCGTGGTTGGAGTCGGCCAGTCTTGTATCGCCTTGATCTTCTCTTCATCAACCTTCAGTCCCTGTGAACTCACAACAAAGCCTAAAAATACCAATTGATCAGTGCAGAATACACATTTCTTAAGGTTAGCATAAAGGCCTTCTTGCCTTAAGGCTTTCAAAACCTGTTCTAGGTGTCCCATGTGTTCAGTTAAAGACCTGCTGTAAATCAAGATATCATCAAAGTATACAACCACGAATTTACCAATGTAAGGTCGGAGGACCTCATTCATGAGTCTCATGAAGGTGCTAGGGGCGTTGGTAAGGCCAAACGGCATCACCAGCCACTCGTATAGACCTTGCTTGGTCTTGAAGGCGGTTTTCCACTCATCTCCTTCCTTCATGCGGACTTGATGGTATCCACTCCTGAGATCAATCTTAGAAAACACAACAGACCCACTCAGTTCATCCAACATATCATCTAATCTAGGTATAGGGTACCGATATTTGATGGTTATGTTGTTGATGGCTCGGCAGTCCACACACATGCGCCATGTCCCATCTTTCTTAGGCACTAGTAGGACCGGGACTGCACAGGGGCTAAGGCTCTCGCGGATGTAGCCTTTGTCCATGAGATCTTGGACCTGCCGTTCCAGCTCCTTAGCTTCCTCAGGGTTGACACGGTAAGCGGCTCGGTTTGGTAGTGGCGCGCCGGGTACAAGATCGATCTGATGTTCTATGCCACGGATAGGGGGCAATCCGGCAGGGATCTCGTCAGGGAAGACATCCTTGTAACGTCCCATGAGGTCTTGTACTACGTCCGGTACTTCAGGAGCTTCTAAACCTGCAAAACAACCTTCCTTAAAGATCATTAGTAGCACCTGTGTCTCACGTTGTAATGATTTAAGCACTTGTCCGGAAGTCATGTAAAGGTTAGTATTACTTACCTGGCCGGAATGCGTCATTGCCTTCTGCATATCATGAACTTCTTGAGGGCTGAGAGGTGCTAGGCTGTGCTTCTTGTTGTTGTGGACGAAACTGTAGATGTTGGTGCGGCCATGGTGAAGTGTCTCCTTGTCAAACTGCCACGGCCTTCCGAGAAGTATATGGCCTGCTTGCATGGGCACAACATCACACTTGACCTGGTCGTGGTACTTGCCAATACTGAAGGACACAACAACTTGTTCGGCAATCTTGAGCTCAGTCTCATCATTGAGCCATTTGAGACGGTATGGCCGAGGATGGACAGTTTTGACCAACCCTAGCTTATCAACAAGATACTTGCTAGCCACGTTAGTACAAGATCCGCCATCTATGATCAAACTACATACCTTGTGATCAACACTACATCTGGTGTGGAAGATGTTCTCCCGCTGGATGGTCTCTGGGTCAAAGAGGGTGCTAAGAGCTCTCCGGGTCACTAGCAGCTCGCCTGTCTCCGGGTAGTCGGTTACTTCTTCATCAGAGATCACTGCCGCGGCCTCTGCCTCATCTTGGGATTCATACTCGCCATCCCCCTTTAGGACCATCACTCGTTTGTTTGGACAATCCCGAGCGTAGTGGCCCTTGCGCTGACACTTATAACAAATGATGTCACGAGTACGCAAAGTTTGGGCTTGAGTCTTACCCTGCTCCGGCTTGGATTCATTAGATGATTCAGCCGGGTTTGTCTTGAATCGGCTCTCAATCTCAATCGTCTTGCCCTTGTCGCCTTGCTTTGAACCCGGTTGAGTCCAAGCAGGTTTGCTGCGGCTGGTACTGGCCGTCTTGCGCTTGATGTGCTGCTCGGCTTGCGTAGCAAAGTGCAATAGATCGTTGAAGTCTTCATAGTGTTGTCTCTCCACCTTGCGGGCAATGCGGTCTTGCAGCCCTTCCAGGAATTGGGACATCATTGTCTCCTCGGGCTCGTCGGTCTCAAGCTTATTCCTAAGTGCCTCGAACTCCTAAAAGTACTCCTCCACAGTCTTAGTTCCCTGCGTAAGTTTACGAAAACGTTTTAGCACATCACGCTGGTAGTAAGATGGAATGTACCTCGCGCGAAGCTTGGTCCGCATCTCGGTCCAATTACGCGCTCTCCACACTGGCCCGGACTTGGCAACGTCTCGATCCCACCACGAAAGAGCATTGTCCGTCAGCTGGGCTGCTGCTAGGGCAACCTTCTTGGCCTCACTATATTGGTAATAGTCGAAGATGTACTCCATGCGCTTCTCCCACACGATGTAGGCATCCGGATCAACCTTGCCGCAAACGTTGGGGGATGAAGCTTAAGCGCCTTGCCTCCCAACCAAGGCTCTTCCTCCTCTCGGTCTCGACCTC
Organism: Brassica rapa; assembly: GCF_000309985.2. NCBI lineage: Eukaryota > Viridiplantae > Streptophyta > Magnoliopsida > Brassicales > Brassicaceae > Brassica > Brassica rapa. The sequence goes on from NW_022610068.1 coordinate 11,842, forward strand.
CCCTATGGTCGCGGCCTCCTCCTACTTGGGCCCGGGGTCCTCGCGCGTTCCTCCTACCTCCCCGGTTCGGCCTCTCCTCGTCCTGACTGCGCGTATCATCGGTACTGTCCGCGTCCGAGTCAGTGTCATGCGGATCCGGCTGATGCCTTCCTGGTGGTCGAGGTCCGTTGGGCCTGCCTCCCTGCCGTAGCTGAGCAAGCTCGGCTGTGATAGTCCTAAGGCTCGCCCTCAGTTCTTCATTGTCAGCTAGGAGCTGAGCGTTTATGGCCGCTTGGTCTTGACCTACATCTCCCATAGTTCTCTGAAAAGAAACTCAAAGAAAGATTAAAAGGCAAGAGGGGGTTAAATAGTTGCTTGGGTCGGATACTATGAGTATCGACCAAGGCAAGAATAAATGCAAAAGTTAAGACAAAAAAATCGAATCAGGTTTGAAAAAGGAAAGACAGAATATTTTTTTTTTTTTTGAAAACTTGGAGAACAATCCGAAAATTTTAAAAATAAGGAAAGTGAATAAATTTTTTTTTTTTTAAAAAAAAATCGAAAAATGGAGAAAAATCGAAAACTTGGAGAACAATCCAAAAAAATTAAGGAAAGTAAATATTTTTTTTTTTTTTGAATTGTGACGGCTAGGGTTCAGAAAGAACTGAGTTTCGCAGGAAACTTCAGCTCTGATACCAAAATGTTGTAGGCACGGGTCGGAGGGTCGGACGGACGGACGGACGCACGGACGGATGGCCGTTCCGCGGTTCAGCTTTGCCTCGGACGGATGGTACTGGCCGGCTCGTCTCTTGCTTGCGGTCGAACCTGAAACAGATAGGAAACTTTAATGAATTTTCAACAGGAACAAGAACAGAAACAAGATAGGATTCTTTTGGTTTTTTATGGAATTGGTTGAATGAAATCTAAAACAAAAGATAAAGAAAGGAGTAGATTGGCGGATGGGATCAGCTGCTGGACGTATGTCTCTCTCAGCTAGATGCCTAGGTCGGACAGAAAGATAGGTATGGATCCGGCTCTTGCTGGACGTATGTCTCTCTCAAGATTCGGACAAGGAATGGAATGGATCGAAGGACGCCACAAAGAACAATGGATCGGCTCTTTGATATGTCACACGGCTGCTCTCAATGTTTCACACAACTGAAAGACTTAGGGTTTCTTTGCTAAAGCAAATCGATTTCATAAAAGACTTAGCCGAAAAGTTGGCAACTACAAGGGTTTAAATAGATGTTCCTTACTGGACTTAAAGATTAAAAAGGCCTAGACAAATGGCCAAAGTCTTAACCGAAATAAAATAAAGAAAACAATAGACCGGTCGCGGTTTGAGATGTCCGGATCAGAACTCATAGTATGCTTGCTTGTTGCCTCATTAAAACCTTTCGGGAAAACCCAGTGGGACAAAACCTCGATAAGGAAAAAGAGTACAACACATACTACTCCTTCTGATGGTCGGCTATATCTCTGAACCGGAAGCAAGTTGGTTGGATGGATTGAGTATGAAGGTGGAAATGGTCAGGCCGGCTTCATTCTGGCCGATGGAGGAGAACTGGCTCGAATGGACAGGGTCTGGAACCTCTAGTGGTTCACCGGTGTCTTCCAGCTTCAAGTCAGACAACTCCTGGATCAATAGTTGCTTGAACCCGGTTTGTTCTTGCGCAAGCAACTCCTGGACAGCTTTGGCAAATCCAGCTCTTATAACTCTTGAACCGGACCTTGTGGTAGGGCCTTTGCGGATAATGGGAACCTCAGACGTGGGTACTACAACAAGAAGTCGGGGTTTGTTGCACGTATTAGCTCTAGAATTACTACGGTTATCCGAGTAGTAGTTACCATCAAACAAACTATAACTGATTTAATGAGCCATTCGCAGTTTCACAGTCTGAATTCGTTCATACTTACACATGCATGGCTTAATCTTTGAGACAAGCATATGACTACTGGCAGGATCAACCAGGTAGCATTCATAAATCAGGTCAAGACCACGTCATATTCCCGCAAACACATGGAAAGTGGGAACAGACGCAGACTTGACCGTCATCTTTTGTCCGGAGACAAACGTGCTTAGCGGGACAGAATTTCTTCGGGTCACCGCCATAATATTTCCGCAACCGAGATCTCAGCAAACAGCTTATTCACCTTTGCGAACAATGCATAAACTATGCAAAGACGCAAGGATCACAAGTGCCGGCTTATGTGTTCACGACTTCCCCACCGAAGGAGATGCCGCAAACAACATTTTAAGCAAAGCTTAACAATTCCTTCCAGATAGGTACGCAACACAGGCCCCGGATCAGTTCAACAAGCATAAAACTATGCTAGTGAAGAAACTGAGGAGGATAGTTGGTCTGTAGTTGGGTGCGCGAGCACAGAGCCTACAAACACTAGCTATCCAATCACCACTCATACGCCGAATGTTCATTGCCCCGCTAACATCAATCTTTCCAACCACTCTTGAGATGTAATCAAAAAAGCAACTGGAAGACGGATGAAACCAGGCCAAGACCATGCAAGCGCGAAAATTTGAAGTTAGGGGCAAAACGGTCCACCGGAAAATTCGCCGGAAAAGTTCCCGGAAAATTCACCGGGGACAATCCGACCATCGACCTCAACCCAGCCCACGATAGTGTTGGACCGAACAGTCCAACACTACGTACCCGAACCGTTCGGGTACTGGGGGGTAGGAGGCTCAAGAGAGTGCCTACCCCTTATATATACAAAACGCTTTTTTTCAGTCTGTCACCAACAGACATTGGTTGTGTTCCGGGGAGTATTTTTAATGTAAAAAAAAAAATACTTCGAATTTGAATCTGATTTTTTGCATGCTTCATAAGGATGGTTAAAGCTATTTTCTGGTAAATTTTCATAAATTTCTTTTGCTTCTAACCATGTCTTTTGCATGCTACAAAGGTCGGAGTTTCGTGGTCTATACGGATGTCTACAGCAACTTTTGATCAACACTTGACATCCTAAACTCTTTGTTGACATATTTTTGATGTTTCCTTTCAGAAAACTTTCTTCAAAAATATTAATTTTTGCATTTTTGGCTTCTCGGGTGATTTTGGCTGTCCGTGGGTGATTTTGGCCCACGTCCGTGTGTGTCCGTGTGTCCGTCAGTGCACACAGGACGTCCGTCAGCACACGCAGGACGTCCGTCAGCACACG
>NW_022610068.1:25000-30000 GCF_000309985.2 Brassica rapa
TAAGCTCGAGTTTTGATGGACTGGACTGTCCAAGTCAGTCTGATTAGTCCAAGTAGTACTTATGCTGGTCCATCATCCAACCAAGTGTTAACATTTTTCCTTGGTATAATCGAGGGCAAGCGTACTGAAGGGATGAATTAACTCTTTTGTGTTATAAAACACATGTGGATTGCTAGTAACCATGTAAAGGAAGAACGGACCGTGTCCAGGCCCAAGACCAAGACCGCGTCCAAGAGAGAAAGAGAGAGAGGCGGCCAATGCATTGGACCGACCTTAGATCTTAGTTTTAGGAACTTTCCTTTTCTCTTCATGTTTATCTATAAGAAGTTTTCCTTTTTACTTTAGGATAAGGATTTGTACTATTTCCTTTTATCCATATCTTGTAATCCCCTATATAAGGGAACACTTTGATTAATGAAATAGACACACGATTTCCCCATCTTTTACAACACGTTATCAGCACGATAGCCTCTAATTCCCTGAGACCTAAATCGATACCTAAAAGCCTATTACCGGCGACTCTAAGCTAAACCCTAGACGTTCTCCATTGCTCCAAAAAAGCTTGACATCCTCAAGACCGAACGTCCTCAGCTCCCTGATCGCGTCCTCAGCTCGCACACAAGAAGAACGCATCCGTCCAGCAACTAGCTCGCAGCTCGCGTCCGTTCCCAGCTCGCATCCGACTACATCAGCGACCCGATAGGAGGCAGCAAGCGTTCTTTCTCAACAGCTCGAGGTTCTCAGGTGATCCGGTTCTTTACCTCTACAAAACTAAGGTATGAACACAATCTGAGAACATAGAATAAGATCGAAACCCTAATCCATCATTATGGAAATCTTATTCTTGTTTAAACCTTAAAAGAAAAGTACAAGATCAAAATCGACAAAGTCTTAGAACTAGAAAGTTAAAATCGATTCCAAACTAGAACTTGATTGTATGATTGATTGAATCTGAAACCTGGTAAACCCTAATCAAGGAATCGAAACCCTAAACCCTAAAGTTAAAAATCGATTTTAAGATTGCTATTGCTTGTTTGATTTCTTGCCTATTCTTGATGTTTAGGAATGTTAGATTGTTCTTCTTGAAATAATCTAACTAAGAACACAAAATACTTAAGGCCTTGAAACCTTAACATAAGGTTGATAAGAATTCAAAGATTGAAACCCTAGGGATTATGAAAAGAAGTAAGATAAGGTAGATTGTTTTTACATGAAACCGAATATTGTAATGCATTCACAATTGATCGACCAGCATATAGATCATACAAGTTTAGGTTGTTAGAAAACCTATTGAACCGTGAGGTTCATGATTGATAGCACCATGGTCGTATAGAATTGTTTGAACATCATGAATGCGTAAGACATGTTGTGGCCGAGCTTGTTTATCATGCGGCCACGTGATCATATTATGAACCTAATACATTACATGGTAATATGATTCAGATGTCGAAAATAGCAAACAGAGACTATGCACCCCTTAATCTCTCCGGAGATAACTACTTACAGTGGGCATTAGACACAAGGATTAGTCTAAAGTCCAAGGGACTCGGTGATACAATCATCGAAGACAACAATGAGAATGAAAAGAACCGATACAGAGCCTTAGGCCTTATGCGGCATCATCTCATTGATGGTCTTAAAGATCAGTACATGACAATCGAGAATCCACTAGATCTTTGGATGGCTTTAAAGAATAGATATGATCACCACAGGATGGTGTTGCTTCCAAAAGCAAGGCATGATTGGATGCATCTAAGATTCTTAGACTATAAGTCGGTGGATGATTACAATTCAGCTCTATTCAAGATTGTCTCAATACTAAAGTTGTGTGGTGAAGAGGTAACCGATAGCATGATGCTTGAAAAGACTTATACTACCTTTAATCACTCGAATTCTGTGTTGCAAGAGCAATACAGGACAAAGGGTTTTGCCACATACACTGATCTGATCTCATGTCTACTCCTGGCCGAGGCAAACAATGAACTCCTACTAAAGAGTAACGGAGTTAGACCGGCCGGGACAGCACCACCACCCGAAGCCCATGAGGTTGAGAAGAAGGATCCCAATGAGACATACTTTGTCCAAGACAATAAGAAACCATACGGCAGTAGCCGTGGTGGGTTCAAAAGGCGTGGACGTGACAACTCAAACGGTCGAGACGGCTACTCAACTGGCCGGAAAGGAAACCACAATAACCGTGGTCGTGGTTCCAATTACGGCCGGGGTCGAGGCAGCTACGGCCGCGGACGAGGTGGCATATCCAAACCATCTTACACGTCCAACAAGTCTCTATGCCATAGATGTGGCAGTGACAACCATTGGGCAAAGAACTGTAGAACTCCGAAACACTTGTGCGACCTCTACCAAGAGAGCCTCAAGAACAAGAATCCGGAGGCAAACATGATCCAAGAAAACGTCCATGAGGACAAGGGATATGGGTATGATGCTGACAATGAATCCGACAAGGATAACCAAGATGACCTAATGGATTTTGAAACATCTGATTGTCTCAAGGACTAGTTTTTCGAATCACATTGTCTTATTGCTTTATGTTTTTGATTTGGTGTTTTTATTTTATGTAATGGAATTTTAATAAGAAGAGTTTTAAACATCTTATGAAGTCTCTAAAGTTTAGAAATTTTATTTATAGAATGAATGATGAGATGAGTATACTTGTGGTGGATAGTGGCACAAGTCATACAATACTTAGAGACAAAAGGTACTTCATAAATCTCACAATGCAAAGCGCAAAGGTACATACCATTGCGGGTGAGGCTAGCCTGATTGAAGGTCACGGCCAAGCCTATGTGATGATGCCTAATGGCACTCACCTAGAGATCAAAACCGCCCTGTATTCCCCAAGCTCTAGAAGAAGCTTATTGAGTTTCAAGGACATAAGATTAAACGGTTTTCACCTTGAAACATGGGAAGAAGGAAACAAGGAGTTCCTTAACATAATTTCGATCACCAAGGGCAATAAGATGATCCTAGAGACTATACCCGCAATGCGTACTGGTCTATACTATGCACGGATCAGTATGATCGAGGCAAATGCCTCCGAGCTATTCACTTTATGGCATAACCGGCTTGGCCATCCCGGAACAAGCATGATGCGAAAGTTGATAATGAATTCACAAGGGCACATGATCAAAGGAGTTATCCCATATAAGAATCTCACATGTGCAGCATGTGCACAAGGGAAACTCATTACTAGGCCATCACCAGCCAAGGTTAACAAAGAAACCTTAAACTTTCTGGAAAGGATTCAAGGAGATATATGTGGACCAATACACCCACCTTGTGGGACGTTTAGATACTTCATGGTCCTCATTGATGCATCGACCAGATGGTCGCATGTCTGCCTACTATCCACTAGGAACCTAGCCTTTGCACGGCTCCTTGCCCAAATGATAAGGCTGAGAGCACACTTTCCAGATTTCCCTCTTAAGACTATACGTCTAGACAATGCTGGTGAGTTTACGTCCCAAGCGTTTAATGAATATTGCATGTCCATGGGGGTAAGAATAGAGCACTCCGTGGCACATGTCCATACACAGAACGGCTTGGCCGAATCATTCATTAAACGGATCCAGCTGATAGCCCGGCCACTGCTTATGAAGTCTCAACTTCCGGTATCAGCATGGGGACATGCGGTTTTACATGCAGCAGAACTGATTCGCATCAGGCCATCTAGTGAGCATAGATATTCACCATCCCAACTACTTACGGGTCATGAGCCAGACGTGTCCCACATCAAGACATTTGGATGTGCCGTCTACATTCCAATTGCTCCACCACAGAGAACTAAGATGGGACCACAGAGGAGGATGGGAATATACGTAGGATATGACTCCCCAAGCATCATCAAGTATCTTGAGCCAACAACCGGTGATTTGTTCAAGGCCAGATACGAGGATTCACAGTTTGATGAGTCCACATATCCGTCCTTAGGGGGAGATAACAGCCGGTTGATTTCAAAAGATTTAGAATGGTTTAGACCATCAACATCTTGGCAAGATCCTCGGACTAGAGATTGTGATCTAGAAGTCCAAAAGATTATACATCTACAAGAGCTAGCTAACAAGTTGCCAGAAGCATTTACTGACCCAAATAGAATGACACTATCACACAACCCGGCTTGTAATGCACCCATAAGATTGAACGTCCAAGAAGGACGATGTCAAGTGGCTACAGAGTCTAAGCAACGTTTAAAACGTGGTAGACCTATTGGTTCCAAAGACAAACAGCCTCGGAAGTCCAAGAGAGGTGCTGGATCCGAGAGCATCAAAGAAACCGTCCAGGACATAGATGGACCGGTCGAGCCGACCAGGACGGTCGAGCCATGCGTACCGGCCACACCCGATGATCCGGCCGTTCCTCAAAGTGAGGTCCGGGACGCTGGGCTTCACGGGACAGAAGAGCCGGACAATCAAGAGATCTCTATAAACCATGTAATGTCCAGGAAACAATGGAACAGAAAAGATATCAACGTTGATGATTTATTTGCATACAAGGTAGCACTTGAGATCATGGATAAAGATGAGGATCTAGAACCCACGTCCATACAAGAATGCATGCTAAGATCAGATTGGATCAAATGGAAAGAAGCTATAAACGTGGAGTTAGAATCATTGAGAAAGAGAGGCGTTTTTGGCCCTATAAGATTGACACCAAGAGATGTCAAACCAGTGGGATACAAATGGGTCTTTGTAAGGAAGAGAAACGAGAAAGGAGAGGTAGTGAGATACAAAGCACGGCTTGTAGCACAAGGATTCTCCCAAAGACCTGGAATAGATTATGAGGAGACTTACTCCCCTGTGGTGGATGCAACTACACTGAGGTATCTAATCAGTCTGGCAGTGAAAGAAAACATTGACTTACGCCTAATGGATGTAGTAACTGCATACCTATACGGACCACTGGATAATGAGATACACATGAAAGTTCCAGAGGGCATTGAGCTCAAAGACAAGAAAGGTTCTCGAGAACAACATTGCATA
>NW_022610069.1:0-37832 GCF_000309985.2 Brassica rapa
CTCGGTCGCTACGTAGCGACCGAGCGGGACGATCGCTCGGTCGCTACGTAGCGACCGAGCTTGGCTCGAGCTCGGTCGCTACGTAGCGACCGAGCGGGACGATCGCTCGGTCGCTACGGCGACCGAGCGGGACGATCGCTCGGTCGCTACGTAGCGACCGAGCTGGCTCGAGCTCGGTCGCTACGTAGCGACCGAGCGGGACGATCGCTCGGTCGCTACGTAGCGACCGAGCGGGACGATCGCTCGGTCGCTACGTAGCGACCGAGCTTGGCTCGAGCTCGGTCGCTACGTAGCGACCGAGCGGGACGATCGCTCGGTCGCTACGTAGCGACCGAGCTTGGCTCGAGCTCGGTCGCTACGTAGCGACCGAGCGGGACGATCGCTCGGTCGCTACGTAGCGACCGAGCTTGGCTCGAGCTCGGTCGCTACGTAGCGACCGAGCGGGACGATCGCTCGGTCGCTACGTAGCGACCGAGCTTTGGCTCGAGCTCGGTCGCTACGTAGCGACCGAGCGGGACGATTCGCTCGGTCGCTACGTAGCGACCGAGCTTGGCCGAGCTCGGTCGCTACGTAGCGACCGACTTGGCTCGGGTTTGGTTTGTTCGGTTTGAATCCCAAAGGATACTTCTTCGTAAAAACCTCGTATAGGTTATTTTTACGAAAATTACATCCCTTCTTTACTAACTCTTTCGGAAATACGATCTCCGAGGATTTTCGGGTGGTAATTCCGTCGTAACCGTTTTTGACCCCAACAGTTAGCCCCCCAGCCCGTTAGGATCATGCATCGTAGGATCCTAGCGTGCGGTTAGGCATGTTTGGCAAGTTAGGCGTGATGGATGGAATTAATATCCGAAAGTCCGAGCTTGAATAGTAAATCCTCATGTCTTATAAGAAGAGAGGTAACTTGTTCCATAATTTTTTCACTTTCTTGTTTTTCTCTAAGATCTTTCAAAAAACTTTCTATCTTTCTCTCCACCCTTTTCCTCTATTCTCTCAAGAGAAGTGTAAAGATGTCGAGCAAGAAAAAGATTGCGAAAAAAGGGTCTTCGTCCGCGAGCCCTTACGAAGAGCTCGTCGTTCCGAAGATGGAGTTCGTGCCTCACTCGGTGCATCCTGCCGAGAACGAGGCATGGTGGGTTGCTCATTATGGCTCGTTGACCCCTCCCAAGGAGAAGCCATTCCCGGTCCTGGTCCATCGTGGAGTCGAGGAAGAGGATGCAAGCAGGACTACTGACGAGTTTCTCGCGACGATGCGGTCGTTCTACCACATCCCGGATGCTGTGGAGTTCCGGGTTCCCTGCCGCGGGGAATGTGCTAACAACCCCCCGGAGGGTTACTTTACTTGTTATGAGGCGTTCATAGTGCGTTGTCGCCTCTGGTTCCCCATACCCGAAATTCTCGTCCGAGTGTTGGACCGTTCGAAGTCGCGATAAGTCAGTTGACACCCCTTGCCATTCAGCACCTTATTGGGATCTTGATCCTAAGCTATGAGCATGGCCTTTCCCTTTCCGTCGATCATTATGAAGCGCTTTTGAGGCTTCAACTTGTCAAGGATACGGATAAGCATAGGTTTGTCCCTCGGAAATTTATGTCGGTGGTTAAGAAGTTCATTTCGAACTTCAACTCGTGGAAGAAGTTCTTTTTCTTTGTTCGTTTGGACGCTGCGTCCGTCGAAGAGAGTTGCATTCCACTGTTCCGGAGGTTGCCGAACAATCGTCCCTTCATCAACCCTTGCTCCGTTCCCTGAGGACATCATTCGGTGAGGGATCTTCTCAGGAATGGTCCCTTCTTCTGGACTTCTTTTACGCCGAAGAGGGTTCGGAAGGCACTGAGATTCGTGCAACCCGGTCCCGCTTTGGATGCGGACACGGGAAGCGACTCCGAACCCGACGACCAGAATCCCGTCGAAGCTCCGACAGCTGCGCCGGAGTCGAGCTCTTGGAAGGGAAAAGATGTCGATCTTGGCGACATAGAGTTTTCGATGGACGACTCTATGCTTCCAGGATGGGATCCGAACCTTGCTTACGGCGACGGAGCGGTTCGAGCGAGGCCCCTATTCCGGATTTCGATGATTTCTTTGCTGGGCTGCCATCGGGTTTCGATGCTCCTCCTCCTACGAAAGAATCGGCGAGGCCGAGAGTCGTTGCGGAAGGATCTCGCATCATCAATGGGGTTAGTTTTTTTTTGGGAATTTTTTAGTGATTATCCTATGTATGGATTTGTAACACGCCCATCGATTTTGCAGGGCCTGAGCTTGCTGGGCTCGGCCATCGAGGCGGGTCATAGAGAAGCCATGGTCTACCGCTTCAAGGCGGAGAAAGCGGAGCGGGATCTCGCTCGCGTGCAAGGCGAGATGCTGGAGCGAGAGGCACAGCTTACTCGTGATCATGCGCGGGCTGTTCGTAGAGCGGAGAGGAAAGGCAAAAGAGAAATCGTCGAGGTGATGAAGACTCGCGCATCTCAGTTCCAGGTTGAGTACGGGAACCTTAAGAATGCCTTTACCTCGGTGGGCGACTTTCGCGAGTGCCGTGGTTCGGTCGGAAGTCTTTGGAGGACGCAAGCCGACGACTATGTGTTTGAAGAGGAAATGAGCTTGATGAAGAGTGGGATGAGTGACCGTGCCCACGCTGAGGCGCTTATCCCTCCGATCGACGAGAGGATTCAAGGGTTCTGGGATTCCATCCCGGTTTCTCCTGATACCGAGGAGGTCCCGATCGATTTTCACGATGGTGGCGAGGAAGTGGATCGTCCTGCGGATGCGTTTGGTGCTTCGTTGTCCGGGGACTTTGACTTTGGATTATGAGGGATGGATCAGTTATCCTTGTTTTCGGCCGAATGTGGCCCTTTGAATTTGGATTTCGTTTAGGCCAAGATGGCCGTATTTGTATTTCCGGGACTGGCCGTTGGTGGCTTTGAATCCCTTGCCGCTTTACGCGGTTTATTTATATGATAAATGTTTTGTTTCGAGTTTTTCCTGAGTAGGGTTGAAGTAAATACGAGTTGTCGTCTCGTATGTAGTTCTAATTAGACGTTCAATCTGTTGGTTCGTTCGTGATTTTCGTAAAAATTTATCTGTCTTTACGATTTTCGAGAACATTGAGATACGAACGGAGAGGCATGGTTTATGATCTCGTATCTTTTAGATATCATGCCTTGAGATGTTTGAGACCAGAGCGTTGGGTTTAGGGCAAGACCTAGGTTTACTTTCGGTTAAGGTTTGTGCGGTGACTAGCCGGCTATCGTTTTTCCTGTTGCGATTTCTTCCTGACTCGCACCGGTTTAAAGTCCGCGATATGTTCTCGGCTTATATGACTTGTATGGTACGAATCGAGCATCTTCTCAGAATCAACTGGAAGTGCTAAACCAAAATTTCGGATTTTTGTTGTAGCGCGCTTTTGTCCTTGTGCTGGACGTTTTTAAAGATCAAAAGAGTGATCGGATTGCGTTTGTTTAAGACGGCTGGCGTGTTCGTCGGGGCCAATCGACGAACGGGGTGTAAGGTTTTTGGTGGTCGCGTTCGGACAATTTGTTAGCATTGTCCTCGAATTTTAACTTTTTGCGACGTCTCGCAGTTATTTTCGAGGATTATGCGTGTATTTTTGCGTGTTTGAAAGGTGATAATCTTTACGATTTTTGGGCCGGATGAGGCCGCAGACGAGCGTAAACTGAAGCGTAAGCGTTTTCGATAAAAAGACAGTGTATATTGTAAAAATTTTATGTTTCTAAAAACTCGATTACAATAATGGCGATTGTGGGAGTATACGAGTATACGCACCCACTCCCCCCCCCCTTTTTAGAGAGGGGGATAGCTGAACTCGTCTTTTGACAAGCTGCCTACGTACCCCTTTCGAGGATCAAGCCATCTCGTAGTTCTGTTTCATGCCGCGAGTGTTCTTACTCGGCGGTTGGTGTCGCGATGTCCGCCTTGACCGTGTCGATCGTGGCTGGGTCGACGCTATTTTCCGGATGTTCCGGTTGAGTTGTCGCGTGGGCTTCGGATTTATGTCGAGCTTCGACGTCCGATGCGTTTGCGTTGACAGACGATTTTACTTCGTCCTTGTGCGGGGCGCTTTTGGCCGAAGATCGATCTATCTTCGCGCGTTTGCCGTTTGCAGAAGCCGTGATTTGCCTTAACTTATGCTCCGCGAGGAAGCATAGTCGCGACTGTTTTTGGCATCCCCAGATGGCCGCGACTCCGCTCGGCGTTGGGAACTTGAGACCCAGGTGGTAAGTTGACGGAACTGCCTGCATGGCGTTGAGCCATGGGGTTCCCATGATCACGTTGTAGATAGCGGGATGGTCGACTACCGCGAATTCGACGATTTTCGTGATCTCCTTGGCCATGACTGGCAATTGGATTGATCCGAGAGTCATCGACACTTCGCCTGAAAAACCCGTGAGTGGTTTTGGCGTCGGAATTACTCTCCGAGTTCGATACTCATCCGCTTGAGAGTGTCGCGGAAGATTACGTTGACCGTGCTTCCCGTATCGACGAGTACCCTTCCGACTTCTAAATCTCGTATGACGAGATCTATGACGAGCGGGTCGCAGTGAGGTTGGTCGATACCGCCGGCTTCTTCCTCCGTGAAGGTGATCGAGCAACTTTGGCCGTCTCGAGGAGGAGACCATGTAGGCCAATTTGCGCTTGATTCTGCCTTCCGTTGGTAAGCCTTGATGGCCGACACGGTATCGCCGCAGTATTGAGATCCTCCGATGATCATATTGACTCTGCGACGATTGTTATCGTTCCCTTTGTCATCCGGCCTCCTACCGCGTTTATCCCCAGGTTGGTTTCGTTGAGGAGATTTTTCAGGGGCGGATTTCTGTCCGTCTTTGGAGGCCGATCAGAATCGAGGATGAGATCCTTGACGCTAGTTACTTCCGAAAGCTCTCCAGCGAGTAGCTTCGCGGCCAGTCTTGCTCCCAAGACTTTGCAATTGGTCGTGGAGTGTCCTCGGGATTGGTGGAACTCGCAGAAGGTGTTCTCGTCATACCCTTGATTGCGAGTCCATGTGTTGCCCGTGGTCCGGCCTTGATCCGAATTGATCGCATAGTTATGCGCCCCTTGGAGATCTTCCCCCTCGTGATGGACGTACTTGTCGTTACGAGAGTTCTTCTTTTTCCCCTTCGGATCTGCGTCTTTCGAGGATGGTCTTGCCGGCTTATGTTTTTGCGATAAGACTTTAGTTTCTTCCTCGACTATGATGTAGTCCGTTGCTTTGTGGAGGGCGTCCTGGATCGTTCGCGGTTTGTCGAGAGTTATCCATTTTCTGAATTTCGACTTGTACCAGAGCGTCTTTCTCAGCGCGTCGATGGCCACTTTGTCGCTTATCCCGCTGACCCTGGACATTATCAGCTTGAACCGACTGATAAACTCGCGGAGGGGTTCGTCTTCCCTCTGGGAGAGACTCCAGAGGTCAACATCGGAGGTTTCCCTGTCTATGAATACAGAGTACTGTTTGAGGAATTCCGATGCGAGCTGTCGAAAACTCCCGATGGTGTTGCGACGAAGGCGTGCGAACCATTCGAGCGCTGCTCCTTCAAGATTTTCGACGAACAGGCGGCAATAGCCGGCATCCTTTTCGCCGTCCTTCAGTCTTGCTCTTCCCATCGCGATGTGGAAAGCCTGAAGGTGCGCTTTCGGATCGGCCGTACCATCGTACTTCGGTACTTTGATCTTTCCCGGATCGGACACCCTCATGTCCGAAATGCGACTGGTAAAGGGGGTCTTTCGAGCTCCTTCCAGCAGTCGATCGATCTCGGGGGCAGCACTAGTAGCATGATGGATTTGAGACTTTACGGCTCTCACTTCTGCCGCAGTCTTAGTGATGTAGTCGCGAAGATCGCGGATATCCGATGTCTCGTCAGTGGATTTCCGAGCCTGTCGGCGTTTACTGCGAGTGAGCTCGGTTTGCCTTTCGGCCAGCTCCTCTTGTTCGTTCCAATAGGCGACTTCTTCTTCTTCCGTCATTGGTTTTTCGAACGGGGAGCCTTCCCGAGCGGATCGGCTTCTGGTCCTTCTTGGATGTCTGTCGACATCCTCGTCGGTGTCGTTGGAGACATCGCTAGGATCCAGGTCAATGTGTTCGGCTTCGTTATCCTCCGAGTCCTTTGCAGGGGGCGGAAGACTTTCAGAGTTCCCCTTTTCGATGGGAGATTCTCGCTGGGGTTTTGACCGGAAGGTCGTTCCCGCGCGACTCCTGCTCTATCGAGTGGGGTGGCGAAGTCGAGCCTCTTCCCGCGGATTTTGGTGGTTCCGCGGGGACGGATAGCTTGGGTCCTTGCCGTTAAGGTTTCAACCTGTTTGGTCAAGGTATTCACGAGCTTATCCTGTTCTTCCGACCTTTTTTCATAGGTGGCGAACATCTTTTTAAACTCCTCGAGAGTCGCGGCGTTGGCTTGCGCGTTGGCCGCAGATACGTCCGCTACCGGAGTGTGGAGATCGGTGCCGCTGCCTCCGTTAAGGGGAGTTTGCACGTTATCCGCGTCGTTGGTTGACATGTCTGACTGTGTGTGGCTTTTGCGGGTTAGATTGATCCGTAAGGCCCCCTCCTTCTAGCGCCAAACTGTGGGAACCGAAATTCGCACTGTCGATTTCCGTTTAAATAAGGAAACTAAGAAAACCCTAGTTTCCCAGAGGACCCGGATATCTGTTAATTACCACACGTCAAGCAATCAGAACACGAGAATAACAACGATAAAAATAAGAAATCGAAAAGAGAGCAAAGTAGATCTTATTCCGAATCTGCGTATGAGCGTTACAACAAGGTATAAGCCTGGGCTCGAGAGCTGTCGGCGAGATTCCTAGTTCTAGCAACCCTAAGACGGCTAAACCTAATTGAGTCGCAGCTCGAAATAACAAAAACGGAAAGTTGCCTAAATCGCTCTAAGTGCTAAGTTTGCTCTGAAAAAGTTCTCCCTCTTGCTCCTCGCCTAGGACTCCTTATATACTAGCTCCAAGGTCGGTTTACGCTTTTACTCTTCTGCCCTTAAGCCGTCATAGCATAAAAATGGAGATATTCCATTTTTCCCGATCTTCACAATTATCTTCAAAACTTCCGTATTTATCCGCGGAAACTTGACATTTATCCTTCCTCGTGGGCCAAGCGTGAGCCATGCTGTGGTTCACGGGCTTTTGGTTAGGAAAAATCGTAGGATGGGCCTCGAGTCGTGTTTTAGGTCCCTTTGGGCCGTCTTCCGACTCGACACGTTTACTACGAGCTTTCCGCGGTTTCTAATCCGCGAAGTTTGATCGACGAATTAGAATAGCGGGAAACATGGACTGAGTTTGCTACGGTCTTCGGGAGATAGCATTCGAAGGTTTGACGAGAATGCAAGGACTGGTGTCGTATCGATGTTCGGAAAGGTTCAATCGCTACACAGCGACCGAACTTTGGCTCGAGCCCGGTCGCTATGTAGCGACCGAGCGAAACGAGTGCTCGGTCGCTACGTAGCGACCGAGCTTCGGCTTGAGCTCGGTCGCTACGTAGCGACCGAGGGGACGATCGCTCGGTCGCTACGTAGCGACCGAGCTTTGGCTCGAGCTCGGTCGCTACGTAGCGACCGAGCGGGACGATCGCTCGGTCGCTACGTAGCGACCGAGCTTGGCTGAGCTCGGTCGCTACGTAGCGACCGAGCGGGACGATTGCTCGTTCGCTACGTAGCGACCGAGCTTTGGCTCGAGCTCGGTCGCTACGTAGCAACCGAGCGGGACGATCGCTCGGTCGCTACGTAGCGACCGAGCTTGGCTGAGCTCGGTCGCTACGTAGCGACCGAGCGGGACGATCGCTCGGTCGCTACGTAGCGACCGAGCTTTGGCTCGAGCTCGGTCGCTACGTAGCGACCGAGCGGGACGATCGCTCGGTCGCTACGTAGCGACCGAGCTTGGCTGAGCTCGGTCGCTACGTAGCGACCGAGCGGGACGATCACTCGGTCGCTACGTAGCGACCGAGCTTTGGCCCAGCTCGGTCGCTACGTAGCAACCGAGCGGGACGATCGTTCGGTTTGAATCCCAAAGAATACTTCTTCGTAAAAATAACCTCGTATAGGTTATTTTTACGAAAATTACATCCCTTCTTTTACTAACTCTTTCGGAAATACAATCTCTGAGGATTTTCGGGTGGTAATTCCGTCGTAACCGTTTTTGACCCCAACATTCCTTTCTCCCGTTCTTTAATCATGTAATCAAGCCTTTTACTTCGAGTTTCTACAGCCTCGCTGAAAAATTTGTCTATGAAGGCTTCTTTGATGTCTTCCCAGCAGGTTAGAGATCTTGGTTGCAGCTTACTGAACCAGCTAAAAGCATCTCAAGATAAACAATAGGGGAAGATCTTGCAGATAATGTGGTCTGCAGATATTTCATCGTGCTTGTTTGCTGAGGTTAACTCCTCAAGTCTCTTGATAAGATCTTTGGGATCCTCATGAGGAAGACCGTAAAATGGATCCTCACTTCCCCAATCATACCATTGACTTGTCAAATTAAAGGTTTTCGTCTCAGCCACATCAATTACATCAGGGATTACACTACCCTCTGCATTAATCAATTGTCCTGTGAGGCTGCAAGGGCGGCCTTCTTCGTCTCGCCAAATACCTTTCTTGTCGATCTTAAGTATGAGCGCTTCGACCTTCTCTGTCTCTCCGTAAGTGGTGTTCGTCATTGGAGGAACAGTGCCGCGATGAATATTGTTTCGATGAACAGTGTTCGGATGAACAGTGTCGTGATAAACAGTGTCGCGATGAACAGTGTCGCGATGAACAACGTGATTCATCCTGGTTTGATTGGAACGACGAAGAAGATGTCCTATTCCCAAACTGGAAAACTGGAATCACCTGATTTGAAAGTGGGATAATTTCTTCATCCCAGCTCTTATGAGATTTATTCAACTTCCTGGTGATTCTCCACACTTTATGTATCCAAATCAAGCTTCTTACAAAGTGATTCATCCTGGTTTCATTGGAACGACGAAGAAGCTGTCATATTCCCAAACTTAAAAACAGGAATCACCTGATTTAAAAGTGGGATAACTTCTTACTCCCAACTCCTATGAGATTTATTCAACTTCTTGGTGATTTTCCACCACTTTATGTATCCAAATGAAGCTTCTTACAAAGTGATTCATCCTGGTTTGATTGGGACGACGAAGAAGATGTCCTATTCCCAAACTGGGAAACTGGAATCACCTGATTTGAAAGTGGGATAATTTCTTCATCCCAGCTCTTATGAGATTTATTTAACTTCCTAGTGATTCTCCACACTTTATGTATCCAAATCAAGTGTCTTACAAAGTGATACATCCTGGTTTCATTGGAACGACAAAGAAGCTATCCTATTCCCAAACTTAAAAACAGGAATCACCTGATTTAAAAGTGGGATAACTTCTTACTCCCAACTCCTATGAGATTTATTCAACTTCTTGGTGATTTTCCACCACTTTATGTATCCAAATGAAGCTTCTTACAAAGTGATTCATCCTGGTTTGATTGGGACGACGAAGAAGATGTCCTATTCCCAAACTGGGAAACTGGAATCACCTGATTTGAAAGTGGGATAATTTCTTCATCCCAGTGGCTTCTAGGGCTTCACGCAGTCATAAAATATACAAGGCCCACGATCTAGGATCTCCATCGATCGACGTGCAGAGTGCTGCATCGATCGACGCGGCTTTCTCTTCTCGGCAGCTTTCTCTCGCGAGGCAGACTGACCACTCTTCAGTAAAACGGGCATAACTTCTGCTACAGGATGATGATTGACCTGAGACCGGTGGCATTGGAAAGCTAACTCAAAGCTCTATCTTGTGTCAAAAGATGGGCTCAATATAATGGTCGTAAGGTCTCCATCCATAGCTAAATATCTGACGCGTCTGTGCAACTCCGCACCTCCAAAGGCTCCAAAAGACTCCAAAATCACCATATTTCTCCTAAACGTCCCTGAACCTGTATATACTCTAAATAGACTCCATAACATAATAATTGTATCTTAAAACACTTTAAAACACTTATAGACCATGATTAAAAATGGGTAAAATATATGGTCTATCAACTCCCTCAGACTTACCCTTTTGCTTGTCCTCAAGCAAAACAGACGGGCAGTCTCTCTGAAAGAGGTTTTAAAAACAGCAGGGACTCACATGATTTAAAACTTAGAATCATCACCTCTACAATATTGCAATCCACATCTAAGAAGTCCTAATCACAAAAGCACATTATACAATATCCTAGCTTAGCAACCAAATTCACCTAGCCAACATCTTAGCAAATCATGTCTGATATTCTCCTCTACCAACCTCATTTCTTAATATAAATAAATGTGTATGCTTTATCGATCACAAGACACATGGACTCTTACCCCAACAGGTATCTGAGTAAACAAATAGTCTTGTTCTGGTTTTTTTACTCTATATCTCCCTTCTCTGAATCTTTTTTATCTCAATTCCAATGAACAAAGATGCTGATGCAGTCCATCTTATTCACCTTCTTTTCAATTTTTTTTTATTATTATTATTTTTTTTATTATTATTTTTTTGCTTTTTCCTTTTCTTGACAAAGTGTAGGCGAATAGTGGGGTCATCGGTAATGTACCTACCCCTCGCTTCCAACAATGTGTGATCATTCTATTAGAGTAGAATAATGGGGTCATCGGTAATGTACCTACCCCTCTAAACCGCAAGAAATCATCTCAATCTTTTATTTTATTTTATTAGGATGCCAAAGGGAGGAGATAAGGAAACCAAAATCACTCAGACTTTTACCTTTCAGACCTAAAGGAGGAATCCGATCCAGTGTATACCAAGCCCCAAGACAAGCAGTTAAGTCAAATTAGGTTGGAGGTCAGCTTCGGTTCCTTCAAACAATCTCAGCAAGTGTGAACATAGTTGACAGGTTGATCCACTTTAGTATCTTTAGTACTATCTGCAATCAGTAAGTCTAGAATGGTGCGAAAGAGTGGTTAGATAACAAGCATGAATCTGATAAGTTCATTATCCCCTTCTTGACTCAATAAAAACAGTTTTTGAAAATATTTTAAATAAGACTCATAAAGGTAGATAAACGTTAGTATTTTCCGCAGACTTAAATTACACTGTCCCCAGTGTAACACAGTCGGTGGTAAGGTAAAAATCATAAAGTAGAAGTACAAAATTTAATAAGTAAGAATGATAACCTGCTCGACATCAGTGTCGATCGACACAATGAATAGACAATCGATCGATGTTGATGAAGTGCTGTCGATTGATATTGACATGGTCTCATCGATCGATGGCTAGAGCAATCATTCGACACAATGAAGAGACAATCGATTGTTGGATATGAAGCGCTGTCGATCGATATCGAGCTGGTGTCTTCGGTCGATTTGCTGGGCAATCGTCTACTCGGATCTGTTTTTTTTTTTCATAACTAAAACACAATATCAGTAGAACCTTCCCCAGACTTAGATAACACTATAATGGTGTTATCCAGTCGGAGATTGGTGTAAATAAATCATAAGTACTCAATTTAACAAGTTAGAACGATATACCTGACCAGAATGGATGTCGATCGATGTAAACGTGTTGTCATCGGTCGTGGCAGATGTAGCAATGTCGATCGATATCGACTTGTTCTCGTCGGTTGATATCATGGCAATCGTTTACTTGGATCCCTATTCTAAACATCTAACTAAAACCTAATATTAATATAACCTCCCCCAGACTTAAATAACACTATCACTAGCGCTATCTAGTCTAAGATTGGTGGGAAAATAAATCATAAGGACAATATTTAACAAGGAAAAACGGTATACCTGCTTGGATATGAGTGTCGAGCAACACAGTTAAGTGGCGATCGATACTCTTGATGCTCTGTCGATCGATGCTAGCTAGCCATCGTCGATTTCTATGGAGATTCGTCTTCCTCAGATCTTTTCCTTGTACCTAACATAAATAAAACACTAACAGTGGGTTGCTTCCCACTTAGCGCTTATTTTTAGTCATTAGCTTGACTTCTGGTGATCTGATTAAGTCCGGATAAGAATGAGAACTTGCTCCAAACCAAGTCTCAATGTCTACTCTTTGAAGCTTTATCATTCCTGTGTGAAAGCCTTCTCCATATACCCTTCTCCTCTGTCTATCATTTCAGCAATAAGGAGTGCTTTAAGTTTTGCATATGGATGTGAAAAGCATTTGCTGCGTACTCTGGGTTTTCTGACACTATCTGAGAAGTAAGAAGTCAATGGTAATTGAAAACCTCCTTTGGTTCGTTTCCGCTTTTTCCAATTTCTCCCCTTCTTTCCCACAGACTTGTGTAAGCTCACTCTGGATTTCCTGGTATCATCTGAGAAGTGAGGAATCAATAATAACTGAGAACCTTCATTAATTCTTTTTTTCTTCTTCCAGTTCCTCCACTTTTTTCCCCCAGACTTGTCTGAATGCGTGGTGGTATCTTCATAAAAAATATTTCCACACAATTCATACTCATTCTGCTCTGATTCGCGTCTGGTGTCGATCGATGGTATCTGATCGGTATCGATCGATGATGAAGTGTTAGTGTCGATCGATTTTGTTCTGTTGATGTCGCTCGATGGTACTTCTGCTGGGCAGTTATCTACTTCATCTCTAAATCGCAGCCCTCTTTGAGAAGCTTCTACGTACTTATTATCATCAAATAATCCACCATAGGAACTTAACTCCATACTTTTATCTGGTGGGATAGGAGATTCAGCTTCAATCACTGCACATGGAACCATAATCTTCACAAGATCATGTATCCTCTTCACTCTTTTGCAAATCCCAACAGCTTCTTCTGCGCATATAGGTGGTCTTAGATTTTCGGGGACAGCAAGGTGTGAGGCTCCAGACGTGTGTTCTTTTCTTCCAACCAGTTATGGTTCAATCATGTATCCTGATAGTTCATCCAAACATGGGTGTCGATTGATGCAATCGGGTGGGTATCGAGCGATACAGTCGGGTATATGTTGATCGATGTTAGACGGCGACTGTAGATCGATGTCGTAGGGTGGGTGTCGATCGATCTCATCAGGTTTATGTCGGTCGATGTCGTCAGCCTTTAAGGAATTTTCCAGATCTTTTCCCGAAGTGTGCTGATCATCAAACTTCTGCTTCGGGTTCTAGTCTAAATCTCCAAGTCATTCCTCCAGCTCCAAGAAGTCTTCCATAGTTACTTCTTCACTCGAATCCAAATCACCAAGCTGTTGCCCATCCTCTAACTCCAAGAATTCTTCTAGTTCCAAGAAATCTTCCATGGTGATTTCTTTTTCTACTTTTTGGTCAGGATAACAACTTGATACATCGATGCTCTTCAGTGTCGAGTCTGCAATGTCCTGAGGACAACTCGATTTTTCAGGGATTTCGAGTGGTATCGATCGACAACAGGAGTTTGTATCGATCGATGTTTGAAGGCTGGGGTCGATCGATGTTACGGTTGGGATGTCGATCGATGATGAGGTCGGAGTGTCGATCGGTTCTGAGCTCATGTCACTAATATCAACTTCTTCTATTCTGCTCAGCTCTCCAGACAGATGTTGTTCATCATCTTCCACCATATATTCTTTCATAGATCTCATCTCAATCTCTAGACTTGCTGCAGCATCATAGAGAATCTTGTTGACGAAAGCGTTTGCAATGTCATTCCAAGCATTGAGAGATCCTGGTGGTAGCTTCTTCAACCAATCAGCTGCATCCCCAGCAAGAGAATATGTGAATAATTTGCATAAATAGTAGTCTTCAGAGACTCCATTGCATTTAATGGTCGAGGCTAGATCTACAAATGTTTCCAGGTGGCTAGTGGGATCTTCATGAGGAAAACCATGGAAAGAATACTGACCCACAAGAGAGATATAGGGTGCAGCTCAAGGACAGTATTCTGAAGTGCTGAACGACACGATGCAGACCTTTTAGCATAGGCGTCCTCAGGACTGTTATAGTCACTAATTGCCTTTGGTCGTCCAGTCCTAACATACACAGTGGTAGCATCAGGGATTGTAGAAGGTATCGGTCGATGACAAATATTTGTATCGATCGTTTCTGAAGTGCGGATATCGATCGATTCTGAGTTACTACTGTCGATCGATGCTGAAGTCGGATCTTTTATATCAACTTCTTCTACTTTGCTCTGCTCTCCTGATACATGATATTCATCATCCTTAACTGTATCATGGTTGACCAGCTTTTCTCTGTTTAGTTCGTCCTTCTGCTTACTCTCATCTGCATGGTGAACCTGAATGTCTGGCTGCTTGACATGAGTTGTCGGTGTTCCAATATCTCCATTCTCCTCGCTGTAGATGAAATCAAGAAACTGACTCATACTAATCATTATTCCTTGTGGGAACCGAAATTCGCACTGTCGATTTCCGTTTAAATAAGGAAACTAAGAAAACCCTAGTTTCCCAGAGGACCCGGATATCTGTTAATTACCACACGTCAAGCAATCAGAACACGAGAATAACAACGATAAAAATAAGAAATCGAAAAGAGAGCAAAGTAGATCTTATTCCGAATCTGCGTATGAGCGTTACAACAAGGTATAAGCCTGGGCTCGAGAGCTGTCGGCGAGATTCCTAGTTCTAGCAACCCTAAGACGGCTAAACCTAATTGAGTCGCAGCTCGAAATAACAAAAACGGAAAGTTGCCTAAATCGCTCTAAGTGCTAAGTTTGCTCTGAAAAAGTTCCTCTCTCTGCTCCTCGCCTAGGACTCCTTATATACTAGCTCCAAGGTCGGTTTACGCTTTTACTCTTCTGCCCTTAAGCCGTCATAGCATAAAAATGGAGATATTCCATTTTTCCCGATCTTCACAATTATCTTCAAAACTTCCGTATTTATCCGCGGACACTTGACATTTATCCTTCCTCGTGGGCCAAGCGCGAACCATGCTGTGGTTCACGGGCTTTTGGTTAAGAAAAATCGTAGGATGGGCCTCGAGTCGTGTTTTAGGTCCCTTTGGGCCGTCTTCCGACTCGACACGTTTACTACGAGTTTTCCGCGGTTTCTAATCCGCGAAGTTTGATCGATGAATTAGAATAGCGGGAAACATGGACTGAGCTTGCTACGGTCTTCGGGAGATAGCATTCGAAGGTTTGACGAGAATGCAAGGACTGGTGTCGTATCGATGTTCGGAAAGGTTCAATCGCTACACAGCGACCGAACTTTGGCTCGAGCCCGGTCGCTATGTAGCGACCGAGCGAAACGAGTGCTCGGTCGCTACGTAGCGACCGAGCTTCGGCTTGAGCTCGGTCGCTACGTAGCGACCGAGCGGGACGATCGCTCGGTCGCTACGTAGCGACCGAGCTTTGGCTCGAGCTCGGTCGCTACGTAGCGACCGAGCGGGACGATCGCTCGGTCGCTATTTGGCTCGAGCTCGGTCGCTACGTAGCGACCGAGCGGGACGATCGCTCGGTCGCTACGTAGCGACCGAGCTTTGGCTCGAGCTCGGTCGCTACGTAGCGACCGAGCGGGACGATCGCTCGGTCGCTACGTAGCGACCGAGCTTGGCTGAGCTCGGTCGCTACGTAGCGACCGAGCGGGACGATCACTCGGTCGCTACGTAGCGACCGAGCTTTGGCCCGAGCTCGATCGCTACGTAGCGACCGAGCGGGACGATCGTTCGGTTTGAATCCCAAAGAATACTTCTTCGTAAAAATAACCTCGTATAGGTTATTTTTACGAAAATTACATCCCTTCTTTTACTAACTCTTTCGGAAATACGATCTCTGAGGATTTTCGGGTGGTAATTCCGTCGTAACCGTTTTTGACCCCAACAGTTAGCCCCCCAGCCCGTTAGGATCATGCATGGGGGATCCTAGCGTGCGGTTAGGCATGTTTGGCAAGTTAGGCGTGATGGATGGAATTAATATGCGAAAGTCCGAGCTTGAATAGTAAATCCTCATGTCTTATAAGAAGAGAGGTAACTTGTTCCATAATTTTTTTACTTTCTTGTTTTTCTCTAAGATCTTCCAAAAAACTTTCTATCTTTCTCTCCACCCTTTTCCTCTATTCTCTTAAGAGGAGTGTAAAGATGTCGAGCACGAAGATGGAGTTCGTGCCTCACTCGGTGCATCCTGCCGAGAACGAGGCATGGTGGGTTGCTCATTATGGCTCGTTGATCCCTCCCAAGGAGAAGCCATTCCCGGTCCTGGTTCATCGTGGAGTCGAGGAAGAGGACGCAAGCAGGACTACTGACGAGTTTCTCGCGACGATGCGGTCGTTCTACCACATCCCGGATGTTGTGGAGTTCCGGGTTCCCTGCCGCGGGGAATGTGCTAACAACCCCCCGGAGGGTTACTTTACTTGTTATGAGGCGTTCATAGTGCGTTGTCGCCTCTGGTTCCCCATACCCGAAATTCTCGTCCGAGTGTTGGACCGCTTCGAAGTCGCGATAAGTCAGTTGACACCCCTTGCCATTCAGCACCTTATTGGGATCTTGATCCTAAGCTATGAGCATGGCCTTTCCCTTTCCGTCGATCATTATGAAGCGCTTTTGAGGCTTCAACTTGTCAAGGATACGGATAAGCATAGGTTTGTCCCTCGGAAATTTATGTCGGTGGTTAAGAAGTTCATTTCGAACTTCAACTTGTGGAAGAAGTTCTTTTTCTTTGTTCGTTTGGACGCTGCGTCCGTCGAAGAGAGTTGCATTCCACTGTTCCGGAGGTTGCCGAACAATCGTCCCTTCATCAATCCTCTTGCTCCGTTCCCTGAGGACATTATCGCGGTGAGGGATCTTCTCAGGAATGGTCCCTTCTTCTGGACTTCTTTCACGCCGAGAAGGGTTCGGAAGGCACTGAAATTTGTGCAACCTGGTCCAGCTTTGGACGCGGATACGGGAAGCGACTCCGAACCCGACGACCAGAATCCCGTCGAAGCTCCGACAGCTGCGCCGGAGTCGAGCTCTTGGAAGGGAAAAGATGTCGATCTTGGCGACATAGAGTTTTCGATGGACGACTCTATGCTTCCAGGATGGGATCCGAACCTTGCTTACGGCGACGGAAGCGGTTCGAGCGAGGCCCCCATTCCGGACTTTCGATGATTTCTTTGCTGGGCTGCCATCGGGTTTCGATGCTCCTCCTCCTACGAAAGAATCGGCGAGGCCGAGAGTCGTTGCGGAAGGATCTCGCATCATCAATGGGGTTAGTTTTTTTTTTGGGAATTTTTTAGTGATTATCCTATGTATGGATTTGTAACACGCCCATCGATTTTGCAGGGCCTGAGCTTGCTGGGCTCGGCCATCGAGGCGGGTCATAGAGAAGCCATGGTCTACCGCTTCAAGGCGGAGAAAGCGGAGCGGGATCTCGCTCGCGTGCAAGGCGAGATGCTGGAGCGAGAGGCACAGCTTACTCGTGATCATGCGCGGGCTGTTCGTAGAGCGGAGAGGAAAGGCAAAAGAGAAATCGTCGAGGTGATGAAGACTCGCGCATCTCAGTTCCAGGTTGAGTACGGGAACCTTAAGAATGCCTTTACCTCGGTGGGCGACTTTCGCGAGTGCCGTGGTTCGGTCGGAAGTCTTTGGAGGACGCAAGCCGACGACTATGTGTTTGAAGAGGAAATGAGCTTGATGAAGAGTGGGATGAGTGACCGTGCCCACGCTGAGGCGCTTATCCCTCCGATCGACGAGAGGATTCAAGGGTTCTGGGATTCCATCCCGGTTTCTCCTGATACCGAGGAGGTCCCGATCGATTTTCACGATGGTGGCGAGGAAGTGGATCGTCCTGCGGATGCGTTTGGTGCTTCGTTGTCCGGGGACTTTGACTTTGGATTATGAGGGATGGATCAGTTATCCTTGTTTTCGGCCGAATGTGGCCCTTTGAATTTGGATTTCGTTTAGGCCAAGATGGCCGTATTTGTATTTCCGGGACTGGCCGTTGGTGGCTTTGAATCCCTTGCCGCTTTACGCGGTTTATTTATATGATAAATGTTTTGTTTCGAGTTTTTCCTGAGTAGGGTTGAAGTAAATACGAGTTGTCGTCTCGTATGTAGTTCTAATTAGACGTTCAATCTGTTGGTTCGTTCGTGATTTTCGTAAAAATTTATCTGTCTTTACGATTTTCGAGAACATTGAGATACGAACGGAGAGGCATGGTTTATGATCTCGTATCTTTTAGATATCATGCCTTGAGATGTTTGAGACCAGAGCGTTGGGTTTAGGGCAAGACCTAGGTTTACTTTCGGTTAAGGTTTGTGCGGTGACTAGCCGGCTATCGTTTTTCCTGTTGCGATTTCTTCCTGACTCGCACCGGTTTAAAGTCCGCGATATGTTCTCGGCTTATATGACTTGTATGGTACGAATCGAGCATCTTCTCAGAATCAACTGGAAGTGCTAAACCAAAATTTCGGATTTTTGTTGTAGCGCGCTTTTGTCCTTGTGCTGGACGTTTTTAAAGATCAAAAGAGTGATCGGATTGCGTTTGTTTAAGACGGCTGGCGTGTTCGTCGGGGCCAATCGACGAACGGGGTGTAAGGTTTTTGGTGGTCGCGTTCGGACAATTTGTTTAGCATTGTCCTCGAATTTTAACTTTTTGCGACGTCTCGCAGTTATTTTCGAGGATTATGCGTGTATTTTTGCGTGTTTGAAAGGTGATAATCTTTACGATTTTTGGGCCGGATGAGGCCGCAGACGAGCGTAAACTGAAGCGTAAGCGTTTTCGATAAAAAGACAGTGTATATTGTAAAAAATTTTATGTTTCTAAAAACTCGATTACAATAATGGCGATTGTGGGAGTATACGAGTATACGCACCCACTCCCCCCCCCCCTTTTTAGAGAGGGGGATAGCTGAACTCGTCTTTTGACAAGCTGCCTACGTACCCCTTTCGAGGATCAAGCCATCTCGTAGTTCTGTTTCATGCCGCGAGTGTTCTTACTCGGCGGTTGGTGTCGCGATGTCCGCCTTGACCGTGTCGATCGTGGCTGGGTCGACGCTATTTTCCGGATGTTCCGGTTGAGTTGTCGCGTGGGCTTCGGATTTATGTCGAGCTTCGACGTCCGATGCGTTTGCGTTGACAGACGATTTTACTTCGTCCTTGTGCGGGGCGCTTTTGGCCGAAGATCGATCTATCTTCGCGCGTTTGCCGTTTGCAGAAGCCGTGATTTGCCTTAACTTATGCTCCGCGAGGAAGCATAGTCGCGACTGTTTTTGGCATCCCCAGATGGCCGCGACTCCGCTCGGCGTTGGGAACTTGAGACCCAGGTGGTAAGTTGACGGAACTGCCTGCATGGCGTTGAGCCATGGGGTTCCCATGATCACGTTGTAGATAGCGGGATGGTCGACTACCGCGAATTCGACGATTTTCGTGATCTCCTTGGCCATGACTGGCAATTGGATTGATCCGAGAGTCATCGACACTTCGCCTGAAAAACCCGTGAGTGGTTTTGGCGTCGGAATTACCTCTCCGAGTTCGATACTCATCCGCTTGAGAGTGTCGCGGAAGATTACGTTGACCGTGCTTCCCGTATCGACGAGTACCCTTCCGACTTCTAAATCTCGTATGACGAGATCTATGACGAGCGGGTCGCAGTGAGGTTGGTCGATACCGCCGGCTTCTTCCTCCGTGAAGGTGATCGAGCAACTTTGGCCGTCTCGAGGAGGAGACCATGTAGGCCAATTTGCGCTTGATTCTGCCTTCCGTTGGTAAGCCTTGATGGCTGACACGGTATCGCCGCAGTATTGAGATCCTCCGATGATCATATTGACTCTGCGACGATTGTTATCGTTCCCTTTGTCATCCGGCCTCCTACCGCGTTTATCCCCAGGTTGGTTTCGTTGAGGAGATTTTTCGGCGGGCGGATTTCTGTCCGTCTTTGGAGGCCGATCAGAATCGAGGATGAGATCCTTGACGCTAGTTACTTCCGAAAGCTCTCCAGCGAGCAGCTTCGCGGCCAGTCTTGCTCCTAAGACTTTGCAATTAGTCGTGGAGTGTCCTCGGGATTGGTGGAACTCGCAGAAGGTGTTCTCGTCATACCCTTGATTGCGAGTCCATGTGTTGCCCGTGGTCCGGCCTTGATCCGAATTGATCGCATAGTTATGCGCCCCTTGGAGATCTTCCCCCTCGTGATGGACGTACTTGTCGTTACGAGAGTTCTTCTTTTTCCCCTTCGGATCTGCGTCTTTCGAGGATGGTCTTGCCGGCTTATGTTTTTGCGATAAGACTTTAGTTTCTTCCTCCACTATGATATAGTCCGTTGCTTTGTGGAGGGCGTCCTGGATCGTTCGCGGTTTGTCGAGAGTTATCCATTTTCTGAATTTCGACTTGTACCAGAGCGTCTTTCTCAGCGCGTCGATGGCCACTTTGTCGCTTATCCCGCTGACCCTGGACATTATCAGTTTGAACCGACTGATAAACTCGCGGAGGGGTTCGTCTTCCCTCTGGGAGAGACTCCAGAGATCAACATCGGAGGTTTCCCTGTCTATGAATACAGAGTACTGTTTGAGGAATTCCGATGCGAGCTGTCGAAAACTCCCGATGGTGTTGCGACGAAGGCGTGCGAACCATTCGAGCGCTGCTCCTTCAAGATTTTCGACGAACAGGCGGCAATAGCCGGCATCCTTTTCGCCGTCCTTCAGTCTTGCTCTTCCCATCGCGATGTGGAAAGCCTGAAGGTGCGCTTTCGGATCGGCCGTACCATCGTACTTCGGTACTTTGATCTTTCCCGGATCGGACACCCTCATGTCCGAAATGCGACTGGTAAAGGGGGTCTTTCGAGCTCCTTCCAGCAGTCGATCGATCTCGGGGGCAGCACTAGTAGCATGATGGATTTGAGACTTTACGGCTCTCACTTCTGCCGCAGTCTTGGTGATGTAGTCGCGAAGATCGCGGATATCCGATGTCTCGTCAGTGGATTTCCGAGCCTGTCGGCGCTTACTGCGAGTGAGCTCGGTTTGCCTTTCGGCCAGCTCCTCTTGTTCGTTCCAATAGGCGACTTCTTCTTCTTCCGTCATTGGTTTTTCGAACGGGGAGCCTTCCCGAGCGGATCGGCTTCTGGTCCTTCTTGGATGTCTGTCGACATCCTCGTCGGTGTCGTTGGAGACATCGCTAGGATCCAGGTCAATGTGTTCGGCTTCGTTATCCTCCGAGTCCTTTGCAGGGAGCGGAAGACTTTCAGAGTTCCCCTTTCGATGGGAGATTCTCGCTGGGGTTTTGACCGGAAGGTCGTTCCCGCGCGACTCCTGCTCTATCGAGTGGGGTGGCGAAATCGAGCCTCTTCCCGCGGATTTTGGTGGTTCCGCGGGGACGGATAGCTTGGGTCCTTGCCGTTAAGGTTTCAACCTGTTTGGTCAAGGTATTCACGAGCTTATCCTGTTCTTCCGACCTTTTTTCATAGGTGGCGAACATCTTTTTAAACTCCTCGAGAGTCGCGGCGTTGGCTTGCGCGTTGGCCGCAGATACGTCCGCTACCGGAGTGTGGAGATCGGTGCCGCTGCCTCCGTTAAGGGGAGTTTGCACGTTATCCGCGTCGTTGGTTGACATGTCTGACTGTGTGTGGCTTTTGCGGGTTAGATTGATCCGTAAGTCCCCCTCCTTCTAGCGCCAAACTGTGGGAACCGAAATTCGCACTGTCGATTTCCGTTTAAATAAGGAAACTAAGAAAACCCTAGTTTCCCAGAGGACCCGGATATCTGTTAATTACCACACGTCAAGCAATCAGAACACGAGAATAACAACGATAAAAATAAGAAATCGAAAAGAGAGCAAAGTAGATCTTATTCCGAATATGCGTATGAGCGTTACAACAAGGTATAAGCCTGGGCTCGAGAGCTGTCGGCGAGATTCCTAGTTCTAGCAACCCTAAGACGGCTAAACCTAATTGAGTCGCAGCTCGAAATAACAAAAACGGAAAGTTGCCTAAATCGCTCTAAGTGCTAAGTTTGCTCTGAAAAAGTTCTCTCTACTGCTCCTCGCCTAGGACTCCTTATATACTAGCTCCAAGGTCGGTTTACGCTTTTACTCTTCTGCCCTTAAGCCGTCATAGCATAAAAATGGAGATATTCCATTTTTCCCGATCTTCACAATTATCTTCAAAACTTCCGTATTTATCCGCGGAAACTTGACATTTATCCTTCCTCGTGGGCCAAGCGTGAACCATGCTGTGGTTCACGGGCTTTTGGTTAGGAAAAATCGTAGGATGGGCCTCGAGTCGTGTTTTAGGTCCCTTTGGGCCGTCTTCCGACTCGACACGTTTACTACGAGTTTTCCGCGGTTTCTAATCCGCGAAGTTTGATCGATGAATTAGAATAGCGGGAAACATGGACTGAGCTTGCTACGGTCTTCGGGAGATAGCATTCGAAGGTTTGACGAGAATGCAAGGACTGGTGTCGTATCGATGTTCGGAAAGGTTCAATCGCTACACAGCGACCGAACTTTGGCTCGAGCCCGGTCGCTATGTAGCGACCGAGCGAAACGAGTGCTCGGTCGCTACGTAGCGACCGAGCTTTGGCTTGAGCTCGGTCGCTACGTAGCGACCGAGCGGGACGATCGCTCGGTCGCTACGTAGCGACCGAGCTTTGGCTCGAGCTCGGTCGCTACGTAGCGACGAGCGATCGCTTTGGCTCGAGCTCGGTCGCTACGTAGCGACCGAGCGGGACGATCGCTCGGTCGCTACGTAGCGACCGAGCTTGGCTGAGCTCGGTCGCTACGTAGCGACCGAGCGGGACGATCGCTCGGTCGCTACGTAGCGACCGAGCTTTGGCTCGAGCTCGGTCGCTACGTAGCGACCGAGCGGGACGATCGCTCGGTCGCTACGTAGCGACCGAGCTTGGCTGAGCTCGGTCGCTACGTAGCGACCGAGCGGGACGATCGCTCGGTCGCTACGTAGCGACCGAGCTTGGCCCGAGCTCGGTCGCTACGTAAAAATGAATGACTTTGTAAGAACTTGATTTGGATACATAAAGTGGTGGAGATCACCAGAAGTTGAATAATCTCATAGGAGTTGGGATGAAGAAAATTATCCCACTTTCAAATCAGGTGATTCCAGTTTCCCAGTTTGGGAATAGGACAACTTCTTCGTCGTTCCAATCAAACCAGGATGAATCACTTTGTAAGAAGCTTGATTTGGATACATAAAAGTGGTGGAGACAGGAAGTTGAATAAATCTCATAGGAGTTGGGATGAAGAATTATCCCACTTTCAAATCAGGTGATTCCAGTTTCCCAGTTTGGGAATAGGACAGCTTCTTCGTCGTTCCAATCAAACCAGGATGAATCACTTTGTAAGAAGCTTGATTTGGATACATAAAATGGTGGAGAATCACCAGGAAGTTGAATAAATCTCATAGGAGTTGGGATGAAGAAGTTATCCCACTTTCAAATCAGGTGATTCCAGTTTTCCAGTTTGGGAATAGGACAGCTTCTTCGTCGTTCCAATCAAACCAGGATGAATCACTTTGTAAGAAGCTTGATTTGGATACATAAAGTGGTGGAGAATCACCAGGAAGTTGAATAAATCTCATAGGAGTTGGGATGAAGAAGTTATCCCACTTTCAAATCAGATTCCAGTTCCCAGTTTGGGCAATAGGACAGCTTCTTCGTCGTTCCAATCCAAACCAGGATGAATCACTTTGTAAGAAGCTTGATTTGGATACATAAAGTGGTGGAGAATCACCAGGACTTGAATAAATCTCATAGGAGTTGGGATGAAGAAGTTATCCCACTTTAAAAATCAGGTGATTCCAGTTTCCCAGTTTGGGAATAGGAAAATTTCTTCGTCGTTCCAATCAAACCAGGATGAATCACTTTGTAAGAAGCTTTATTTGGATACATAAAGTGGTGGAGAATCACCAGGAAGTTGAATAAATCTCATAGGAGTTGGGATGAAGAAGTTATCCCACTTTCAAATCAGGTGATTCCAGTTTCCCAGTTTGGGAATAGGACAAGCTTCTTCGTCGTTCCAATCAAAACCAGGATGAATCACTTTGTAAGAAGCTTGATTTGGATACATAAAGGTGGAGAATCACCAGGGGTTGAAAAAATCTCATAGGAGTTGGGAAAGAAGTTATCCACTTTCTAATCAGGTGATTCCAGTTTCCCAGTTTGGGAATAGGACAGCTTCCTCGTCGTTCCAATCAAACCAGGATGAATCACTTTGTAAGAAGCTTGATTTGGATACCTAAAGTGGTGGAGAATCACCAGGAAGTTGAAGAAATCTCATAGGAGTTGGGATGAAGAAGTTATCCACTTTCTCAATCAGGTTGATTCCAGTTTCCCAGTTTGGGAATAGGACAGCTTTTTCGTCGTTCCAATCAAACCAGGTGAATCACTTTGTAAACAGCTTGATTTGGATACATAAAATGGTGTAGAATCACCAGGAAGTTGAATTAATCTCATAGGAGTTGGGATGAGAAGTTATCCCACTTTCAAATCAGGTGATTCCAGTTTCCCAGTTTGGGAATAGGACAGCTTCTGCTTCTTCGTTCCAATCAAACCAGGATGAATCACTTTGTAAGAAGCTTGATTTGGATACATAAAGGTGGAGAATCACCAGGAAGTTGAATTAAATCTCATAGGAGTTGGGATGAAGAAGTTATCCCACTTTTAATCAGGTGATTCCAGTTTCCAGTTTGGGAATAGGACAGCTTCTTCGTCGTTTCCAATCAAAAAGGATGATCACTTTGTAAGAAGCTTGATTTGGATACATAAATGGTGGAGAATCACCAGGAAGTTGAATAATC
Source organism: Brassica rapa (assembly GCF_000309985.2). Classification (NCBI taxonomy): domain Eukaryota; kingdom Viridiplantae; phylum Streptophyta; class Magnoliopsida; order Brassicales; family Brassicaceae; genus Brassica; species Brassica rapa. The sequence goes on from NW_022610069.1 coordinate 24,643, forward strand.
TCATAGGAGTTGGGATGAAGAAGTTATCCCACTTCTAATCAGGTGATTCCAGTTTCCCAGTTTTGGAATAGGACAGCTTCTTCGTCGTTCCAATCAAAAAGGATGAATCACTTTGTAAGAAGCTTGATTTGGATACATAAAGTGGTGGAGAATCACCAGGAAGTTGAATAAATCTCATAGGAGTTGGGATGAAGAATTATCCCACTTTAAAATCAGGTGATTCCAGTTTCCCAGTTTGGGAATAGGACAGCTTCTTCGTCGTTCCAATCAAACCATGATGAATCACTTTGTAAGAAGCTTGATTTGGATACATAAAGGTGGGAGAATCACCAGGGGTTGAATAAATCTCATAGGAGTTGGGATGAAGAAGTTATCCCACTTTCTAATCAGGTGATTCCAGTTTCCCAGTTTTGGAATAGGACAGCTTCTTCGTCGTTCCAATCAAACCAGGATGAATCACTTTGTAAGAAGCTTGATTTGGATACATAAAGTGGTGGAGAATCACCAGGAAGTTGAATAAATCTCATAGGAGTTGGGATGGATGAAGAAGTTATCCCACTTTCAAATCAGGTGATTCCAGTTTCCCAGTTTGGGAATAGGACAGCTTCTTCGTCGTTCCAATCAAACCAGGATGAATCACTTTGTAAGAAGCTTGATTTGGATATATAAAGTGGTGGAGAATCACCAGGGAGTTGAATAAATCTCATAGGAGTTGGGATGAAGAAGTTATCCCACTTTCTAATAAGGTGATTCCAGTTTCCCAGTTTGGGAATAGGACAGCTTCTTCGTCGTTCCAATCAAACCAGGATGAATCACTTTGTAAGAAGCTTGATTTGGATACATAAAGTGGTGGAGAATCACAGGAAGTTGAATAAATCTCATAGGAGTTGGGATGAAGAAGTTATCCCACTTTCAAATCAGGTGATTCCAGTTTCCCAGTTTGGGAATAGGACAGCTTCTTCGTCGTTCCAATCAAACCAGGATGAATCACTTTGTAAGAAGCTTGATTTGGATACATAAAGTGGTGGAGAATCACCAGGAAGTTGAATAAATCTCATAGTCCCACTTTCTAATCAGGTGATTCCAGTTTCCCAGTTTGGGAATAGGACAGCTTCTTCGTCGTTCCAATCAAAACCAGGATGAATCACTTTGTAAGAAGCTTGATTTGGATACATAAAGTGGTGGAGAATCACCAGGAAGTTGAATAAATCTCATAGGAGTTGGGATGAAGAAGTTATCCCACTTTCTAATCAGGTGATTCCAGTTTCCCAGTTTGGGAATAGGACAGCTTTTCGTCGTTCCAATCAAACCAGGATGAATCACCTTGTAAGAAGCTTGATTTGGATACATAAAATGGTGGAGAAACACCAGGAAGTTGAATAAATCTCATAGGAGTTGGGATGAAGAAGTTATCCCACTTTCTAATCAGGGGATTCCAGTTTCCCAGTTTGGGAATATGACAGCTTCTTCGTCGTTCCAATCAAACCAGGATAAATCACTTTGTAAGAAGCTTGATTTGGATACATAAAATAGTGGAGAAACATCAGTAATTTGAATAAATCTAATAGGAGTTGGGATGAAGAATTATCCCACTTTCAAATCAGGTGATTCCAGTTTCCCAGTTTGGGAATAGGACAGCTTCTTCGTCCTTCCAATCAAACCAGGATGAATCACTTTGTAATAAGCTTGATTTGGATATATAAAGTGGTGGAGAATTACCAGGAAGTGGAATTAATCTCATAGGAGTTGGGATGAAGAAGTTATCCCACTTTCTAATCTGGTGATTCCTTTTTCCCAGTTTGGGAATAGGACAGCTTCTTCGTCGTTCCAATCAAACCAGGATGAATCACTTTGTAAGAAGCTTGATTTGGATACATAAAATGGTGGAGAATCACCAGGAAGTTGAATAAATCTCATAGGAGTTGGGATGAAGAAGATATCCCACTTTCAAATCAGGTGATTCCAGTTTCCCAGTTTGGGAATAGGACAGCTTCTTCGTCGTTCCAATCAAACCAGGATGAATCACTTTGTAAGAAGCTTGATTTGGATACATAAAGTGGTGGAGAATCACCAGGAAGTTGAATTAATCTCATAGGAGTTGGGATGAAGAAGTTATCCCACTTTCTAATCAGGTGATTCCAGTTTCCCAGTTTGGGAATAGGACAGCTTTTCGTCGTTCCAATCAAACCAAGATGAATCACTTTGTAAGAAGCTTGATTTGGATACATAAAGTGGTGGAGAATCACCAGGAAGTTGAATAAATCTCATAGGAGTTGGGATGAAGAAGTTATCCCACTTTCAAATCAGGTGATTCCAGTTTCCCAGTTTGGGAATAGGACAGCTTCTTCGTCGTTCCAATCAAACCATGATGAATCACTTTGTAAGAAGCTTGATTTGGATACATAAAGAGGTGGAGAATCACCAGGGGGTTGAATAAATCTCATAGGAGTTGGGATGAAGAAGTTATCCCACTTTCTAATCAGGTGATTCCAGTTTCCCAGTTTGGGAATAGGACAGCTTCTTCGTCGTTCCAATCAAACCAGGATGAATCACTTTGTAAGGAGCTTTATTTGGATACATAAAGTGTTGGAGAATCACCAGGAAGTTGAATTAATCTCATAGGAGTTGGAATGAAGAAGTTGTCCCACTTTTAAATCAGGTGATTCCTGTTTCCCAGTTTGGGAATAGGACAGCTTCTTCGTCGTTCCAATCAAACCAGGATGAATCACTTTGTAAGAAGCTTGATTTGGATACATAAAGTGGTGGAGAATCACCAGGAAGTTGAATTAATCTCATAGGAGTTGGGATGAAGAAGTTATCCCACTTTCTAATCAGGTGATTCCAGTTTCCCAGTTTGGGAATAGGACAGCTTCTTCGTCGTTCCAATCAAACCAGGATGAATCACTTTGTAAGAAGCTTGATTTGGATACATAAAGTGGTGGAGGAGAACCAGGGAGTTGAATAAATCTCATAGGAGTTGGGATGAAGAAGTTATCCCACTTTCAAATCAGGTGATTCCAGTTTCCCAGTTTGGGAATAGGACAGCTTCTTCGTCGTTCCAATCAAACCAGGATGAATCACTTTGTAAGAAGCTTGATTTGGATACATAAAGTGGTGGAGAATCACCAGGGGTTGAATAAATCTCATAGGAGTTGGGATGAAGAAGTTATCCCACTTTCTAATTAGGTGATTCCAGTTTCCCAGTTTGGGAATAGGACAGCTTCTTCGTCGTTCCAATCAAACCAGGATGAATCACTTTGTAAGAAGCTTGATATGGATACATAAAATGGTGGAGAATCAGCAGGAAGTTGAGTAAATCTCATAGGAGTTGGGATGAAGAAGTTATCCCACTTTCTAATCAGGTGACTCCAGTTTCCCAGTTTGGGAATAGGACAGCTTCTTCGTCGTTCCAATCAAACCAGGATGAATCACTTTGTAAGAAGCTTGATTTGGATACATAAAGTGTTGGAGAATCACCAGGAAGTTGGAATAAATCTCATAGGAGTTGGGATGAAGAAGTTATCCCACTTTCTAATCAGGTGATTCCAGTTTCCCAGTTTGGGAATAGGACAGCTTTTTCGTCGTTCCAATCAAACACAGGATGAATCACTTTGTAAGAAGCTTGATTGGATACATAAAATGGTGGAGAATCACCAGGAAGTTGAATAAATCTCATAGGGTGTGGGGATGAAGATTATCCACTTTCAAATCAGGTGATTCCAGTTTCCCAGTTTGGAATAGGACAGCTTCTTCGTCGTTCCAATCAAACCAGGATGAATCACTTTGTAAGAAGCTTGATTTGGATACATAAAGTGGTGGAATCACCAGGAAGTTGAATAAATCTCATAGGAGTTGGGATGAAGAAGTTATCCCACTTTCTAATCAGGTGATTCCAGTTTCCAGTTTGGGAATAGGACAGCTTCTTCGTCGTTCCAATCAAACCAGGATGAATCACTTTGTAAGAAGCTTGATTTGGATACATAAAGTGGTGGAGAATCACCAGGAAGTTGAATAAATCTCATAGGAGTTGGGATGAAGAAGTTATCCCACTTTCAAATCAGGTGATTCCAGTTTCCCAGTTTGGGAATAGGACAGCTTCTTCGTCGTTCCAATCAAACCAGGCAATCATTTGTAAGAAGCTTGATTTGGATACATAAAGTGGTGGAGAATCACCAGGAAGTTGAATAATCTCATAGGAGTTGGGATGAAGAAGTTATCCCACTTTCAATCAGGTGATTCCAGTTTCCCAGTTTGGGAATAGGACAGCTTCTTCGTCGTTCCAATCAAACCAGGATGAATCACTTGTAAGAAGCTTGATTTGGATACATAAAGGGTGGAGAATCACCAGGGGTTGAATAAACTCATAGGAGTTGGGATGAAGAAGTTATCCGACTTTCTAATATGGTGATTCCAGTTTCGCAGTTTGGGAATAGGACAGCTTCTTCGTCGTTCCAATCAAACCAGGATGAATCACTTTGTAAGAAGCTTGATTTGGATACATAAAGTGGTGGAGAATCACCAGGAAGTTGAATAAATCTCATAGGAGTTGGGATGAAGAAGTTATCCCACTTTCTAATAAGGTGATTCCAGTTTCCCAGTTTGGGAATAGGACAGCTTCTTCGTCGTTCCAATCAAACCAGGATGAATCACTTTGTAAGAAGCTTGATTTGGATACATAAAGTGGTGGAGAATCACCAGGAAGTTGAATAAATCTCATAGGAGTTGGGATGAAGAAGTTATCCCACTTTCAAATCAGGTGATTCCAGTTTCCCAGTTTGGGAATAGGACAGCTTCTTCGTCGTTCCAATCAAACCAGGATGAATCACTTTGTAAGAAGCTTGATTTGGATACATAAAGTGGTGGAGAATCACCAGGAAGTTGAATAATCTCATAGGAGTTGGGATGAAGAAGTTATCCCACTTTCTAATCAGGTGATTCCAGTTTCCCAGTTTGGGAATAGGACAGCTTCTTCGTCGTTCCAATCAAACCAGGATGAATCACTTTGTAAGAAGCTTGATTTGGATACATAAAGTGGTGGAGAATCACCAGGAAGTTGAATAAATCTCATAGGAGTTGGGATGAAGAAGTTATCCCACTTTCAAATCAGGTGATTCCAGTTTCCCAGTTTGGGAATAGGACAGCTTCTTCGTCGTTCCAATCAAACCAGGATGAATCACTTTGTAAGAAGCTTGATTTGGATACATAAAATGGTGGAGAATCACCAGGAAGTTGAATAAATCTCATAGGAGTTGGGATGAAGAAGTTATCCCACTTTAATCAGGTGATTCCAGTTTCCCAGTTGGGAATAGGACAGCTTCTTCGTCGTTCCAATCAAACCAGGATGAATCACTTTGTAAGAAGCTTGATTTGGATACATAAAGTGGTGGAGAATCACCAGGAAGTTGAATAAATCTCATAGGAGTTGGGATGAAGAAGTTATCCCACTAAATCAGGTGATTCCAGTTTCCCAGTTGGGAATAGGACAGCTTCTTCGTCGTTCCAATCAAACCAGGATGAATCACTTTGTAAGAAGCTTGATTTGGATACATAAAGAGGTGGAGAATCACCAGGGGTTGAATAACTCTCATAGGAGTTGGGATGAAGAAGTTATCCCACTTTTAATCAGGTGATTCCAGTTTCCCAGTTTGGGAATAGGACAGCTTCTTCGTCGTTCCAATCAAACCAGGATGAATCACTTTGTAAGAAGCTTGATTGGATACATAATGGTGGAGAATCACCAGGAAGTTGAATAAATCTCATAGGAGTTGGGATGAAGAAGTTATCCCACTTTCTAATCAGGTGATTCCAGTTTCCCAGTTTGGGAATAGGACAGCTTTTTCGTCGTTCCAATCAAACCAGGATGAATCACTTTGTAAGAAGCTTGATTTGGATACATAAAATGGTGGAGAATCACAAGGAAGTTGAATTAATTCTAGGAGTTGGGATGAAGAAGTTATCCCACTTTCAAATCAGGTGATTCCAGTTTCCCAGTTTGGGAATAGGACAGCTTCTTCGTCGTTCCAATCAAACCAGGATGAATCACTTGTAAGAAGCTTGATTTGGATACATAAAGTGGTGGAGAATCACCAGGAAGTTGAATAATCTCATAGGAGTTGGGATGAAGAAGTTATCCCACTTTCTAATCAGGTGATTCCAGTTTCCCAGTTTGGGAATAGGACAGCTTTTCGTCGTTCCAATCAAACCAGGATGAATCACTTTGTAGAAGCTTGATTTGGATACATAAAATGGTGGAGAATCACCAGGAAGTTGAATTAATCTCATAGGAGTTGGGATGAAGAAGTTATCCCACTTTCAAATCAGGTGATTCCAGTTTCCAGTTTGGGAATAGGACAGCTTCTTCGTCGTTCCAATCAAACCAGGATGAATCACTTTGTAAGAAGCTTGATTTGGATACATAAAGTGGTGGAGAATCACCAGGAAGTTGAATTAAATCTCATAGGAGTTCGGATGAAGAAGTTATCCCACTTTAAAATCAGGTGATTCCAGTTTCCAGTTTGGGAATAGGACAGCTTCTTCGTCGTTCCAATCAAACCACGATGAATCACTTTGTAAGAAGCTTGATTTGGATACATAAAGTGGTGGAGAATCACCAGGGGTTGAATAAATCTCATAGGAGTTGGGATGAAGAAGTTATCCCACTTTCTAATCAGGTGATTCCAGTTTCCCAGTTTGGGAATAGGACAGCTTCTTCGTCGTTCCAATCAAACCAGGATGAATCACTTTGTAAGAAGCTTGATTTGGATACATAAAGTGGTGGAGAATCACCAGGGGTTGAATAAATCTCATAGGAGTTGGGATGAAGAAGTTATCCCACTTTCTAATCAGGTGATTCCAGTTTCCCAGTTTGGGAATAGGACAGCTTCTTCGTCGTTCCAATCAAACCAGGATGAATCACTTTGTAAGAAGCTTGATTTGGATACATAAAGTGGTGGAGAATCACCAGGGGTTGAATAAATCTCATAGGAGTTGGGATGAAGAAGTTATCCCACTTTCTAATCAGGTGATTCCAGTTTCCCAGTTTGGGAATAGGACAGCTTTTTCAGTCGTTCCAATCAAACAAGGATGAATCACTTTGTAAGAAGCTTGATTTGGATACATAAAATGGTGGAGAATCACCAGGAAGTTGAATAAATCTCATAGGAGTTGGGATGAAGAAGTTATCCCACTTTCAAATCAGGTGATTCCAGTTTCCCAGTTTGGGAATAGGACAGCTTCTTCGTCGTTCCAATCAAACCAGGATGAATCACTTTGTAAGAAGCTTGATTTGGATACATAAAGTGGTGGAGAATCACCAGGAAGTTGAATAAATCTCATAGGAGTTGGGATGAAGAAGTTATCCCACTTTCTAATCAGGTGATTCCAGTTTTCCAGTTTGGGAATAGGACAGCTTCTTCGTCGTTCCAATCAAACCAGGATGAATCACTTTGTAAGAAGCTTGATTTGGATACATAAAGAGGTGGAGAATCACCAGGGTTGAATAAATCTCATAGGAGTTGGGATGAAGAAGTTATCCCACTTTCTAATCAGGTGATTCCAGTTCCCAGTTTGGGAATAGGACAGCTTCTTCGTCGTTCCAATCAAACCAGGATGAATCACTTTGTAAGAAGCTTGATTTGGATACATAAAGTGGTGGAGAATCACCAGGAAGTTGAATAAATCTCATAGGAGTTGGGATGAAGAAGTTATCCCACTTTCTAATCAGGTGATTCCAGTTTCCCAGTTTGGGAATAGGACAGCTTCTTCGTCGTTCCAATCAAACAAGGATGAATCACTTTGTAAGAAGCTTGATTTGGATACATAAAATGGTGGAGAATCACCAGGAAGTTGAATAAATCTCATAGGAGTTGGGATGAAGAAGTTATCCCACTTTCAAATCAGGTGATTCCAGTTTCCCAGTTTGGGAATAGGACAGCTTCTTCGTCGTTCCAATCAAACCAGGATGAATCACTTTGTAAGAAGCTTGATTTGGATACATAAAATGGTGGAGAATCACCAGGAAGTTGAATAAATCTCATAGGAGTTGGGATGAAGAATATATCCCACTTTCAAATCAGGTGATTCCAGTTTCCCGTTGGGAATAGGACAGCTTCTTCGTCGTTCCAATCAAACCAGGATGAATCACTTTGTAAGAAGTTTTTTTGATGGATACATAAAGTGGTGGAGAATCACCAGGGGGTTGAATAAATCTCATAGGAGTTGGGATGAAGAAGTTATCCCACTTTCTAATCAGGTGATTCCAGTTTCCCAGTTTGGGAATAGGACAGCTTCTTCGTCGTTCCAATCAAACCAGGATGAATCACTTTGTAGAAGCTTGATTTGGATACATAAAATGGTGGAGAATCACCAGGAAGTTGAATAAATCTCATAGGAGTTGGATGAAGAAGTTATCCCACTTTCAATCAGGTGATTCCAGTTTCCCAGTTTGGGAATAGGACAGCTTCTTCGTCGTTCCAATCAAACCAGGTGAATCACTTTGTAAGAAGCTTGATTTGGATACTATAAAGTGGTGGAGAATCACCAGGAAGTTGAATTAATCTCATAGGAGTTGGGATGAAGAAGTTATCCCACTTTCAAATCAGGTGATTCCAGTTTCCAGTTTGGGAATAGGACAGCTTCTTCGTCGTTCCAATCAAACCAGGATGAATCAATTTGTAAGAAGCTTGATTGGATACATAAAGTGGTGGAGGAGGAATCATCCAGGAACTTGAATAAATTCATGGGAGTTTGGGATGAATCAAAACCAGGATGAATCACTTTGTAAGAAGCTTGATTTGGATACATAAAGAGGTGGAGAATCACCAGGGAGTTGAATAAATCTCATAGGATTTGGGATGAAGAAGTTATCCCACTTTCTAATCAGGTGATTCCAGTTTCCCAGTTTGGGAATAGGACAGCTTCTTCGTCGTTCCAATCAAACCAGGATGAATCATTTTGTAAGAAGCTTGATTTGGATACATAAAATGGTGGAGAATCACCAGTAAGTTGAATAAATCTCATAGGAGATGGGATGAAGAAGTTATCCCACTTTCAAATCAGGTGATTCCAGTTTCCCAGTTTGGGAATAGGACAGCTTCTTCGTCGTTCCAATCAAACCAGGATGAATCACTTTGTAAGAAGCTTATTTGGATACATAAAAAGGTGGGAGAATCACCAGGAAGTTGAATAAATCTCATAGGAGTTGGGATGAAGAAGTTATCCCACTTTCAAATCAGGTGATTCCAGTTCCCAGTTTGGGAATAGGACAGCTTCTTCGTCGTTCCAATCAAACCAGGATGAATCACTTTGTAAGAACCTTGATTTGGATACATAAAATGGTGGAGAATCACCAGGAAGTTGAATAAATCTCATAGGAGTTTGGATGAAGAAGTTATCCCACTTTCAAATCAGGTGATTCCAGTTTCACAGTTTGGGAATAGAACAGCTTCTTCGTCGTTTCAATCAAACCAGGATGAATCACTTTGTAAGAAGCTTTATTTGTATACATAAAGAGGTGGAGAATCACCAGGGGCGTTGAATAAATATAGGAGTTGGATGAAGAAGTTATCCCACTTTCTAATCAGGTGATTCCAGTTTGCCAGTTTGGGAATAGGACAGCTTCCTCGTCGTTCCAATCAAACCAGGATGAATCACTTTGTAAGAAGCTTGATTTGGATACATAAAGTGGTGGGAGAATCACCAGGAAGTTGAATAAATCTCATAGGAGTTTGGATGAAGAAGTTATCCACTTTCTAATCAGGTGATTCCAGTTTCCCAGTTTGGGAATAGGACAGCTTTTTCGTCGTTCCAATCAACAACATGAATGAATCACTTGTAAGAAGCTTGATTTGGATACATAAAGTGGTGGAGAATCACCAGGAAGTTGAATAAATCTCATAGGAGTTGGGATGAAGAAGTTATCCCACTTTCAAATCAGGTGATTCCAGTTTTGCAGTTTGGGAATAGGACGACAGCTTATGCGTCGTTCCAATCAAACAAAGATGAATCAATTTCTAACAAGCTTGATTTGAATACATAAAGTGGTGGAGAATCACTCGGAAGTTGAATAAATTTCATAGGAGCTGGGACGAAGTTATCCAACTTTCAAATCAGGTGATTCCAGTTTCGCAGTTTGGGAATAGGACAGCTTCTTCGTCGTTCCAATCAAACCAGGATGAATCACTTTGTAAGAAGCTTGATTTGGATACATAAAGTGGTGGAGAATCACCAGGAAGTTGAATAAATCTCATAGGAGCTGGGATGAAGAAGTTATCCCACTTTCAAATCAGGTGTTTCCAGTTTCGCAGTTTGGGAATAGGACAGCTTCTTCGTCGTTCCAATCAAACCAGGATGAATCACTTTGTAAGAAGCTTGATTTGGATACATAAATGGTGGGAATCACAGGAAGTTGAATAAATCTCATAGGAGTTGGGATGAAGAAGTTATCCCACTTTCTAATCAGGTGATTCAGTTTCCAGTTTGGGAATAGGACAGCTTCTTCGTCGTTCCAATCAAACCATGATGAATCACTTTGTAAGAAGCTGATTTGGATACATAAAGAGGTGGAGAATCACCAGGGGGTTGAATAATCTCATAGGAGTTGGGATGAAGAAGTTATCCCACTTTCTAATCAGGTGATTCCAGTTTTCCCAGTTGGGAATAGGACAGCTTCTTCGTCGTTCCAATCAAACCAGGATGAATCACTTTGTAAGAAGCTTGATTTGGATACATAAAGTGGTGGAGAATCAACAGGAAGTTTAAAAAATCTCATAGGAGTGGGATGAAAGAAGTTATCCCACTTTCAAATCAGGTGATTCCAGTTTCCAGTTTGGGAATAGGACAGCTTCTTCGTCGTTCCAATCAAACCAGGCTGAATCACTTTGTAAGAAGCTTTATTTGGATACATAAAGTGGTGGAGAATCACCAGGAAGTTGAATAAATCTCATAGGAGTTGGGATGAAGAAGTTATCCCACTTTCAAATCAGGTGATTCAGTTTCCCAGTTTGGGAATAGGACAGCTTCTTCGTCGTTCCAATCAAACCAGGATGAATCACTTTGTAAGAAGCTTGATTTGGATACATAAAGTGGTGGAGAATCACCAGGGGTTGAATAACTTCTATAGGAGTTGGGATGAAGAAGTTTTATTTACCACTTTCAATCAGGTGATTCCAGTTTCCAGTTTGGGAATAGGACAGCTTCTTCGTCGTTCCAATCAAACCAGGATGAATCACTTGTAAGAAGCTTGATTTGGATAATAAAAGTGGTGGAGAATCACCAGGAAGTTGAATAAATCTCATAGGAGTTGGGATGAAGAAGTTATCCCACTTTCTAATCAGGTGATTCCAGTTTCCCAGTTTGGAATAGGACAGCTTCTTCGTCGTTCCAATCAAACCAGGATGAATCACTTTGTAAGAAGCTTGATTTTGGATACATAAAGTGGTGGAGAATCACCAGGAAGTTGAATAAATCTCATAGGAGTTGGGATGAAGACGTTATCCCACTTTCTAATCAGGTGATTCTAGTTTCCCAGTTTTGGAATAGGACAGCTTCTTCGTCGTTCCAATCAAACCAGGATGAATCACTTTGTAAGAAGCTTGATTTGGATATATAAAGAGGTGGAGAATCACCAGGGAGTTGAATAAATCTCATAGGATTTGGGATGAAGAAGTTATCCCACTATCTAATCAGGTGATTCCAGTTTCCCGGTTTGGGAATAGGACAGCTTCTTCATCGTTCCAATCAAACCAGGATGAATCACTTTGTAAGAAGCTTGATTTGGATACATAAAATGGTGGAGATCACAGGAAGTTGAATAATCTCATAGGAGTTGATGAAGAAGTTATCCCATTTCTAATCAGTGTGATTCCAGTTTCCAGTTTGGGAATAGGACAGCTTCTTCGTCGTTCCAATCAAACCAGGATGAATCACTTTGTAAGAAGCTTGATTGGATACATAAAGTGGTGGAGAGAATCACCCGGAAGTTGAATAAATCTCATAGGAGTTGGGATGAAGAAGTTATCCCACTTTCTAATCAGGTGATTCCAGTTCCCAGTTTGGAATAGGACAGCTTCTTCGTCGTTCCAATCAAACCCAGGATGAATCACTTTGTAAGAAGCTTGATTTGGATACATAAAGTGGTGGAGAATCCACCAGGAAGTTGAATAAATCTCATAGGAGTTGGGATGAAGAAGTTATCCCACTTTCTAATCAGGTGATTCCAGTTTCCCAGTTTGGGAATAGGACAGCTTCTTCGTCGTTCCAATCAAACCATGATGAATCACTTTGTAAGAAGCTTGATTTGGATACATAAGAGGTGGAGATCACCAGGGGGTTGAAAAATCTCATAGGAGTTGGGATGAAGAAGTTATCCCACTTTCTAATCAGGTGATTCCAGTTTCCCAGTTTGGGAATAGGACAGCTTCTTCGTCGTTCCAATCAAACCAGGATGAATCACTTTGTAAGAAGCTTGATTTGGATACATAAAGTGGTGGAGAATCACCAGGGGTTGAATAAATCTCATAGGAGTGGGATGAAGAAGTTATCCCACTTTCTAATCAGGTGATTCCAGTTCACAGTTTGGGAATAGGACAGCTTCTTCGTCGTTCCAATCAAACCAGGATGAATATCACTTTGTAAGAAGCTTGATTTTGGTACATAAAGTGGTGGAGAATCACCAGGAAGTTGAATTAAATCTCATAGGAGTTGGGATGAAGAAGTTATCCCACTTTCTAATCAGGTGATTCCAGTTTCACAGTTTGGAATAGGACAGCTTCTTCGTCGTTCCAATCAACAGGATGAATCACTTTGTAAGAAGCTTGATTTGGATACATAAAGTGGTGGAGAATCACCAGGAAGTTGAATTATTCATAGGAGTTGGGATGAAGAAGTTATCCCACTTTAAATCAGGTGATTCCAGTTTCCCAGTTTGGGAATAGGACAGCTCTTCGTCGTTCCAATCAAACCAGGATGAATCACTTTGTAAGAAGCTTGATTTGGATACATAACGTGGGTGTGGAGAATCACAGGGGGTTGATAAATCTCATAGGAGTTGGGATGAAGAATTATCCCACTTTAAACTTCAGGTGATTCCAGTTTCGCAGTTTGGGATAGGACCGCTTCTTCGTCGTTCCAATCAAACCAGGATGAATCACTTGTAAGAACCTTGATTTGGATACATAAAAGGTGGAGAATCA